>NC_042981.1:39626393-39927107 GCF_901001165.1 Salmo trutta | reverse complement strand
CATGGTCATTATTATAAATGCATACAGTATATACAGTAGGTTTAATAGGACTGATGTTTTTCATGATGACTTAAACAAATGAGATACAATTAAAAGCCTGTGGGGTAAACGTTAAAAGTAACATTACATTCCCAATATCCCAGAATCTCGTTGAATTAAACTTTCCTAATTTCCTCTGCACATACAAATTTGAATTAAAACTGTCCATGGGTTGGAGGGTTTTCCCGACTGGAACTGGGTCTGACGCCATTGACTAAATGACAGCCATTGTTTATAACTCATGTGAGATTCAGCTAGCGATGCTAACGCTACAGGCTTCATATCGGGCTGAGAACATCATCAGGCGCTAGTGAACACAGAGCGGATGCTGACAGAGGAGCGCAGGGTTGGGCAGACGCACAGAGGTGACTGAACTAGGGAGTAAGGGAGGGAAGTAGGGAAAGAGAGAAAGGGAGAAAGATAGTTGCTCACATGGAAAAGGTTCTGCTTGGGTTCCAGTCATCTAGTCTAAGGGATGGCTACCAGCGCTCTAGCTAGCTACCTCTGCCAATAACACACATCCGGGTTACAAAGACAAAGTTTACAGACAACACTAAAATAATTAGGGAATCAAATTCAGAGTCTGGATAGCATGTGTATGCCATACATCTAGAGGCCCCAAATAACACAGGGAGACAGGCGAGTTCCCTAACCATATTTATCCATATTAGAGGATTACACATCAATCAACCAATGTTCCCTCTAAGCTGTGTGCACGCGCAAAGCTCCACCAGGACTGCCGCGCAGAAGAAATTCCAGCCCGCGAAGAGACGCACGAGGTAGAACTTCACTCAACTTTACTATAGTTGGCCCCGTTCGTGTGAACTATCAACATTTCCCTCTACTTTGGGAATTGTGATCGGATCAACATAGTATTAGCCCCTTTTAATGCAACAAACAGAAACAAATCTAACTATGCAAGACAGTCTGTGATTTTGTTTTAGGCAAAGCGCATTGTCGGTGGATTCTATCGAATTGATGGGCACGAGCGGTCGCGAGTAGTTGCGCTTGTTTTGAGATCAAAGTGCATAGCCGCGTGTAACCTCATGTGCACATTTGTTCATATTCTTTGCTAGTTAGTGAGTTACTAGCCCAGTTACAACTCATTTCTGGTGATTGCTTCCTAAAAGAGCACACAACGTGTAAATCGAGTCAAGTAAAGATCTTTTTCATGCCTTAAAGGGGCAGTGTTGTATTTTGAGACACGTTTGAATAAGCCAAGAAGCCAATAGGCAGTGGGTAGCATATGCTTTTTGTCTGAGTCTCTGTAATAATAATAATTGTATGGGAATAATATTTAATTTTATTTTGTGATGTGGTTTCTTGCATCAAACACACAAAACATTTCAGTCACGTCCTTGTTTGAGTGGCTCAACAGGATACTGCCAAGCCCTGAATTTTTTCAAAAGTCTCATGGAATGTAGGCCAACATTGAACACCACACATTGGCTGCTACTCTAGGCTGTATCATAGAACAGCTGTTTCAATAGCTATGTTAAAATATTATGGGACGCATTTTCTCCATTGTTTTTGATGGTAGGCCACTCTGGTAGGAGTACATTATAATCAAAAAGCCACAGTAGCCTATTTGGCCACTGTTAAAACTGTAATTTTAAAGCCTCAGAATTTTCCCAACTTTGCGCTCAGTGCTGAAATTGTTTTGAGGGAACATCAAAAACAACCCCAGGAAATGGCTTCCTGATGAGATGACTGAGAGATTAAGATCTGCGGGATTAGATCAGAAAAGTAAGAGAGGCGAGTCACCCTGTCCTTTTTGGTTTAGGGTGAAGTTGCCCCTGGATGCTGATCTTGGGTCAGCTTTGCAATTACCAGATTAGGATAGGGGGAGGGGAAGCTGATCCTAAATCTGTGCCTAGGAGCAATTTCACCCACGGAGCTGTCCTCACCTTAATCTTGGCCATAAGGGTGTCGATGGAGGCCCCCAGCTCCTGGATCTGCTTGGCCATCTCCTGCTTGCCCTCCTTCAGTGCGCCCACCACCTCGTTGAAGCGCTCCATCCGCGTCTTCAGGTTACGCACCTTCACCATGCCATCGATGCTGTGGCCGCAACACACACATACGTATGAACACACACACATATAGGAGCAAATGCAAGTATACGTGCACCCACATAAGTGTGAGCACTAAAGCGCGCAAGTGCCAACACACACACGCATTGTATTGGTTGAGATATAAAAAAGCCTATTTTAGTTTTTATGCTTGAAAATGGTTTCTTGTGTGAAACTGACATTTTGTGCTAGCTACATAATAACTTTTTCACAGATCATATACAGTGCCTTCAGAAAGTATTCATACCCCTTGATTTATTCCACATTTTGTTGTGTTACAGCCTGAAACCAAAATGTATTAATCAGATTTGTTTTACTCATCAATCTACACATACCACATAATGAAAGTGAAAACATGCTTTTACATTTTTTTGCAAATGTATTTCAAATGAAGTACAGAAATCTCAGCTGCCTTTGGCTTTATCTGTCACACAACCTATCACACACATTCTAGGGTCCTGAGCAGTCAATTCAAAAACTCATCACACGGATGGTCCCATTCACAAAAGCAATATATATTTTCAGAAGGCAATACGACAACGACATACTGTATTTTCAAAAGCAATACAGTAAGACTAACATTTCTTAATGCAATATGGTGACAGAGTGTGCCAGGAGTCACGGCTGAGGTCTCCAGATTGTGCAGTTAGAAGTTCAAATCAATGTGTAGAAGCTATCAAAAGGCACAGTGTTAAGCACTTTCAAACAAAGGGAATGTGTGTGTGTGTGTGTGTGTGTGTGTGTGTGTGTGTGTGTGTGTGTGTGTGTGTACACCCACCGTGGCTTATGTTTCCTCTTACAGAGCCACATACGGACGGTCTTCTGAATCTTAATAAGGGCAGAGGCACGATACTTCATCTTCTCCTTCACTGTGTGTGTGTGTGTGGGGGGGGTAGAGATAGAGAGCAGGAGAGAGAAAGTGTGTGAGTAAGACAGAAAGCGAAAGAGTGAGAGAAAGTGAGAAAAGAGAAAGTGAGTAAGAGGGAGATCCAATCATCAGCATAGTATTGGGCCTATTCACACAAACAGAGATGAAGCTACACACACTCCCTATGATCTGTTGACTGAACTTGTAGGGATATTAAGTTGGAGTTTTTTGAAGGAAAATAAATGGAAGTGCAGCCAGCCGTACCAGTGCATATAGCCTCAGCTATGAGATATCCTGAAGGGGAAGTTTAGCCACAGCAGAAATCGTTTAACCTTTTTTGTTACGGTGGTTGTTTTAAAAGTTATATTCCTTTGTTTTCTTTTTTGCCATTTTTAAGGCTGTCTAGTGACTAATGGTAAAGAATGATGGTGTAACGCAACTGACCCTTAATGATGATTCAATGCATCAATGTTTTAATTGTATCTGTCCTTAACAACTAAATACATTATTATTTATAACTAGGAGGAGTGCTACTGTTCTACAGGATGTCATCCAGCTCAGTGCAAGTATGAGTCAGCGTACATTTGATGACGGAAAGGGCGCACCACTGGACCTTCTTCCAGCGGCTGATGACCAGCCACTGGTTGACCTTCTTCACCAGCTCTGCCAGGTGGTCCGGGTCCGACTTCATGATTTGGTCAAACTCTGCAAACTGACCCAGAAACAGGACATCAACAGAATCACTCAAAGTCATTTGGGCCTATGTAAATCGGCAGCTTTTCTCTAGCTCGTCCTGGGGACCCTAATGGGTGCACATTTTGGTTTTTGCCCCAGCACTAGACACAGCTGATTTGAATAATCAAAGCTTGATGAGTTGATTATTTGAATCAGCCGTGTAGTGCTGGGGCAAAACCAAAAACGTGTACCTATTAGGATCCCCAGGATCGAGTTTAGGAAACACTGCTGCAGAGTATTAAAAAGAGAGCAGAAAGCAGTGCTTACCTTCCCAGGACGGAAGAATACTCTGGTCAACCCAAACTTGTAGTCACTCTCATTCAGCCCTAGTGCTTTGAACAAAGCCTGCAGAGGAGCAAGAACCAAACCCATCAGTCTCTTAAAATGTATAAACACCTGAGCAAGGTTACATATGAAATGTAATACTGTTCTTTGGGGGAGCTATCTACCTTGCAGAAGAACCTGGGGTCCAGTCGTGTGAGCTTGTCAGGCATGTATTGCTTGTACATGTTGTAGAGCTCATGGAAGGGAGCTCGGGAGGGGAAGCCGCCCTGCATTAGGTCCAGCACTGACACCATGCCTGGTGAGGAAAGGGAAGAGAATGTCTTAGAGGTGTGTGTTCGTGTGTCTTTACTAATCTTTATAACTGATTATGAACTAATGTTTACTTCGTTTTTTTACAATGTGATTGTGTTAATGATACTCTCAAAACGATGTTCTTCCTCTCCAAGCCCATACCTGAACACTGCAGCTGAGACAGAATCTGGGCTCCTTCAAATTGGTGGCTCACCATCTTTAAGTTGGGTTTTACACAGCGAATGAAGCTGGAGCCCTTTGAAAGACAGGTAAATCATATCCATTACATATCCATCAATCACATCTAATCTGAGGCCAGTTCCTGACTACCAGTGTGTGAGAGAGGACATCAGGTATGGCACAGATACTCACAGTGCTGCGAAGCTTCTCCAGCAGTAGGTTCAACTGGGTCTGTGAAGGCAGGCAGAGAAAAAGCTTCCTTAATACTTAGTCTAAGTCTGCACAAAAAGGGGGTAAGGAGCACTTACAAACAAATTTGGATTATATTTGCCATTGCACACTTACAACTGAAGAAAAGCAATAATTATAATGTTGACAAGTAAAACATGTGAATAGGTGAGGGATAACAGCACACGGAAAGACAAAGGAAAACCATGCATGACTCATGACGATTCTGCAAAAGCCACTTGCACTGTTCTCAATGTGATTTACTTTTATAAGTCCTAAATTAATTTGGATGATTTCTCAAGATATATTCAAAATGGACTGCAACTGTGCCAAGTAGATACTTTTTGGGATGTTTTCCAGAAAAAGTGAACGATAACTGATGAATGAATGCGTGTCCTGAATACACGCATCTTTCACTGCTCATAGTAGGGATGAATCTTTTAAACATAAATAAAACTTGACTATGTTCCCTTCATCACAGCATTGCAATATATTGCCTCACAATGCCTAACTTTTATCATTATTTTATGTTTTATTAAAGCACATATGTCATTAAGCTGAAAAGATCCGGTCTTGGTCTTTTCTCTGCAACGCTACCCTCAGGTCATTGTGTCCATATTATCTTATGAATTAGTGCTAAAAGCGTCAACTCAAGCATCACGGCACACAAAGACCATAGACAAGGACAGGTGGAGGGGAAATATGAAAGGAAGTCAGTGATGGGTGCTCTGTGTGCATCTGCTGATACAGTATGGTGTTGTTGAAACAATCTACAGTGAGACAAGTTACCTTCTGTCCCTGGCTGACTATACTTCTTTGTGACCGACTTTAGCCTGGCTGCTACTTTCTATCTCTGACTTTTTCCACACTTTTTCTTTCGCCCCCCTCTCTAGCTGACAAGGATTTCTTGGGAAAAGATGTAGGAGACTGGAGGTCTACAGAGGAAAGGAGGGATGGAAGAAAAGCGGGAGGGAGGGGAGAGGCGTTAGAAGTTCAAAGGTAAAAGTTGGAAAATAGTGCACAGCGTTTTCTCTAACGTGTCAGATAACATCTGAAACAACAATCTGAAATAAGCAATAGGAAAAGCGTTAGACTACAAACTAAACACACTATTCACTTCAATAGCGAAAGCAGAATGTGAAACAATGTCAAACGCTGTAAGAATTTTAGATTTACACAAACCAATAAGAACTTGTGGTGTGTTTTTCCTTCAAAAGTGACATCTCAGAGCCAGGTGCTGCTACAGTCTCCTTCCTCACCTTGAATTTATTGCCCACACTGATGAAACTGAGTTTGCCAGCCTTCTGCTTGGAGTCCTTGCTGTTGTTAGAGTTCTCAAAAAGCTCTCGCACAAACTTGTCCTTGGACTCACACACAAGGCTCTCCAAAGACATGTGGAGGGCATCATTATTCTTCTCTACAAACTGGATCTGCAAATGCACGCACACAGAAAAAACATGACAAATACATAAACAGACTTTGCTGTGTGTGCTAACAAGTAGTGATAGGGGAAAACATCAATACAGTTACATATTGCAATATTATTTTGGATGATGTTATAAAGATAGAGTACCTTTTTTTTTGGTAGTGTTAGTTAGTGCTAGTCGGCTGTACCTGAGCCAAAACTCTGGTATTTTTCATCCTATAGCTTGTTCTCCACACAACTACTGACCACAACCAAACAACTTCTTACCACACAACTACTGATCACACAACTTTTGACCACAACCACACAATTTATGACCTCAACCACACAACTCCTGACCACAACCACACCTTTTGACCACAACCACAGAACTTCTGATAGTAACCACACAACTGCTTACCACAACTTTTGACCACAACCACAGAACTTCTGACAGTAACCACACAACTGCTTACGACAACTTTTGACCACAACCACAGAACTTCTGACAGTAACCACACAACTGCTTACGACAACTTTTGACCACAACCATACAACTACTGACCGCAACCACACAACTTCTGACCGCAACCACACATCTTCTGACCACAACCACACAACTTTTGACCACAACCACACAACTTCTGACAGTAACGACACAACTGCTTACCACAACCTTTGACCACAACCACACAACTTCTGACCACTCATCTACTGAACACAACCACTGATCCCAATCACACAACTTCTGACAGTAACAACACAACTACTGACCACAATCACACGATTTCTGACAGTAACCACACAACTACTGACCACAAACACACAGCTACTGACCACTCATCTACTGACCACACAACCATTTACCACAGCCACACAACCTTTGACCAGAATCACACAACTTCTGACAGTAACCACACAACTACTGACCACAACCACACAGCTACCGGCCACACAACCTCACAACTACTGACCACAGCCACACAACTTTTGACCAGAATCACACAACTTCTGACAGTAACCACACAACTACTGACCACACAACTACTGACCAGAACCACACAACTGCTTACCACAACTTTTGACCACAACCACAGAACTTCTGACAGTAACCACACAACTGCTTACGACAACTTTTGACCACAACCACAGAACTTCTGACAGTAACCACACAACTGCTTACGACAACTTTTGACCACAACCATACAACTACTGACCGCAACCACACAACTTCTGACCGCAACCACACATCTTCTGACCACAACCACACAACTTTTGACCACAACCACACAACTTCTGACAGTAACGACACAACTGCTTACCACAACCTTTGACCACAACCACACAACTTCTGACCACTCATCTACTGAACACAACCACTGATCCCAATCACACAACTTCTGACAGTAACAACACAACTACTGACCACAATCACACGATTTCTGACAGTAACCACACAACTACTGACCACAAACACACAGCTACTGACCACTCATCTACTGACCACACAACCATTTACCACAGCCACACAACCTTTGACCAGAATCACACAACTTCTGACAGTAACCACACAACTACTGACCACACAACTACTGACCAGAACCACACAACTGCTTACCACAGTTAGTGACCACAACCACACAACTACTGACCACAACCACACAGCTACTGACCACTCATCTACTGACCACACAACCCCACAACTACTGACCACAGCCACACAACTTTTGACCAGAATCACACAACTACTGACCACTCAACTGCTGACCACAACCTCTGACCACATCTACTGACCACTACCACACAACTACTAACCACAACCACACAACTTCTGACCACTACCACACAACTGCTTACCACTACCACACAACTGCTTACCACAATTAGTGACCACAACCACACAACTTCTGACCACAACCACACAACGTCTGACCACAACCACACAACTTCTGACCACAACCACACAACGTCTGACCACAACCACACAACGTCTGACCACAACTACACAACTTCTGACCACAACCACACAGCTACTGACCACAACCAACCGGCCTCACAACTGCAGACCACGTGTAACCACGGCAGTCCAGGTCCTCCACATCAGTCTTCATCTGCGGGATGGTCTGAGACCAGCCACCCGGACAGCTGATGAAACTGTGGGTTTGCACAACCAAAGAATTTCTGCAAAAACTGTCAGAAACCATCTCAGGGAAGCTCATCTGCGTGCTCGTCATCTTCACCAGGGTCTTGACCTCACTGTAGTTCGCGATCATAACAGACTTCATTGGGCAAATGCTCACCTATGATGGTACTAGCATGCTGGAGAAGTGTGCACTTCACGGATTAATCCTGGTTTCAACTGTACCGGGCAGATGGCGTCGTGTAGACGAGTGGTTTGGTGATGTCAACCTTGTGAACAGAGTGCCCCATGGTGGCGGTGGGGTTATGGTATGGGCAGGCATAAGCTACGGACAACGAACACAGTTGCATTGTATCGATGGCAATTTGAATGCACAGAGATAACGTGATGCGATTCTGAGGCCCATTGTTTTGCCATTTATCCGCCGTCATCACCTCATGTTTAAGCATTATAATGTGCGGCCCCATGTCGCAAGGATTTGTACACAATTCCCGAAAACTGAAAATGTCCCAGTTCTTCCATGGCCTGCATACACGACAGCGTGTTCCAGTTCCTGCAAATATCTAGCAACTTTGCACAGTCATTGAAGAGGAGTGGGACAACATTCCACAGGCCAATCAACAGCCTGATCAACTCTATGCGAAGGAGATGTGTCACGCTGCTTGAGGCAAATGGCGGTCACACCAGATACTAACTGGTTTTCTGATCCACACCCATACATTTTTTTTTAAGGTATCTGTATTCCCAGTCATGTGAAATCCATAGATTAGGAACTGTATATGAACTGTAACTCAGAAATCCTTTGAAATTGTTGCATGTTGCGTTAATGTGTAGTTGTTTTTATTAAAACACATAGGGTGTCTTCAGAAAGTATTCACACCCCTTTATACCCCCTTTACTTTATCCACATTTTGTTGTGTTACAAAGTGGGATTAAAATGGATTTAATTGTAATTTTTTTGTCAACGATCTAGACAAAATACTCTGTCAAAATGGAAGAAAAATTCTAACATTTGTAAAAAATTATGAAAAATAAAACACTAATATATCTTCACTAGATAAATACTCAACCCCAAGTCAATACATGTTAGAATCACCTTTGGCAGTGATTACAGCTGTGAGTCTTTCTGGGTAAGTTGATAAGAGCTTTCCATACCTGGATTGTACAATATTTGCACATTCTTTTATTTTTAAATTCTTTAAGCTCTGTCAAGTTGGTTGTTGATCATTGCTAGACAGCCATTTTCAAGTCTTGCCATAGATTTCCAAGCCAATTTAATTCAAAATTGTAACTAGGCCACTCAGGAACATATTAATCAATGTCGTCTTGGTAAGCAACTCCAGGTATATTTGGCCTTGTGTTTTAGGTGATTGTCCTGCTGAAAGTTGAATTTGTCTCCCAGTTTCTGTTGGAAAGCAGACGGAACCAGGTTTTCCACTAGGATTTTGCCTGTGCTTAGCTCTATTCCGTTTCGCTCTCAAACTCGCCCCACGAAAAAACATTATGCCAGTTTGACATTATGGGGTATAGTGTGTAGGCCAGTGACAAACAAATATACATTTAATCCACTTTAAATTCAGGTTGTAACAACAAAATGTGAAAAAAGTAAATGGGTGTGAATACTTTCTGAAGGCACTGCATGGAAAATACACGTTTCAAAATTTGGACCAATCGATTAGCCGAAAGAACAGGTGACTCTCAGTCAACCAATATAAAGGTAAACTCAACTCAGGTAAACTCAGAAACTCCCCTTTTCAGGACCCTGGCTTTCAAAGATAATTCGTAAAAATCCAAATAACTTCATAGATCTTCATTGTAAAGGGTTTAAACACTGTTTCCCATGCTTGTTCAATAAACCATAAACAATTAATGAACATGCACTTGTGGAACGGTCGTTAAGACACTAACAGCTTACAGACGGTAGGCAATTAAGGTCACAGTTATGAAAACTTAGGACACGAAAGAGGCCTTTCTACTGACTCTGAAAAACACCAAAAGAAAGATTCCCAGGGTCCCTGCTCATCTGCGTGAACGTGCCTTAGGCATGCTGCAAGGAGGCATGAGGACTGCAGATGTGGCCAGGGCAATAAATTGCAATGTCCGAACTGTGAGATGCCTAAGACAGTGCTACAGGGAGACGGGACGGACAGCTGATCGTCCTTGTAGAGGCAGACCACGTGTAACAACACCTGCACAGGATCGGTACATCCGATCACCACACCTGCGGGACAGGTACAGGATGGCAACAGTTACACCACGAGTTACACCAGGAATGCACAATCCCTCCATCAGTGCTCAGACTGTCTAAAATAGGCTGAGAGAGGCTGGACTGAGGGCTTGTAGGCCTGCTGTAAGGCAGGTCCTCACCAGACATCATAGGCAACAACGTCGCCTATGGGTACAAACCCATCGTCACTGGACCAGACAGGACTGGCAAAAAGTGCTCTTCACTGACGAGTCGCGGTTTTGTCTCACATGGGATGATGGTCAGATTCGTGTTTATCGTCGAAGGAATGAGCGTTACACCGAGGCCTGTACCCTGGAGCGGGATCGATTTGGAGGTGGAGGGTCCCATTGTCAGTGTTCTGCCATGGCCAGCGAAGAGCCCGGATCTCAATCCCATTGAGCACGTCTGGGACCTGTTGGATTGGAGGGTGAGGGCTAGGAGAAATGTCCGGGAACTTGCAGGTGCCTTGGTGGAAGAGCGGGGTAACATCTCACAGCAAGAACTGGCAAATCTGGTACAGTCCATGAGGAAGAGATGCACTGCAGTACTTAATGCAGCTGGTGGCCACACCAGATACTGACTGTTACTTTTGATTTTGACCCCCCCTTTGTTCAGGGACACATTCAATTTCTGTTAGTCACATGTCTGTGGAACTTGTTCAGTATATGTCTCAGTTGTCGAATCTTGTTATGTTCATACAAATATTTACACATATTAAGTTTTCTGAAAATAATTGCAGTTTACAGTGAGAGGACGTTTCTTTTTTTTGCTGAGTTAATTTATTATTCAGGAACAGCCATAGTGTCTATAAATGGAAAAATACATGTTTAAAAATGTAGACCAATCAAATCATATCGGCACCTAAGTATTGTGACAATATTGTATCGTGAGGTCCCTGGCAATTCCCAGCCCTACTAACAAGCTGAGAAGACTATTACCAGCAGCAGTATTTGAAATTGCTGCATAGTTACACAACGTCTGAGATATAACTGCATATAGTCTGACAAAGTTACATCATACAAGGTTAAACAGCAAGCAATCACAAGAGCAAATCAAAATATAATCGATGTGCGTGATGGTTACCGTCTCGTAGCACACAGCTCCGGCAAAGTGTCTGACGATGAAGCCTTCATCATCTCTGACGTTCCTGTGAACAGCCAGCTTCGACTTCCTAGGGACCTGAGAGATGGCAGCAACATATTAGATTGATATACAGTTGAAGTCGAGGTTTACATACACCTTAGCCAAATACATTTGAACTAAGTTTTTCACAATTTCTGACATTTAATCCTAGTAAAAATTCCCTGTCTTAGGTCAGTCATGATCACCACTTTATTGTAAGAATGTGAAATGTGAGAATAATAGTAGAGAGAATGATTTATTTCAGCTTTTATTTCTTTCATCATATTGCCAGTGGTTCAGAAGTTTACATACACTCAATTAGTATTTGGTAGCATTGCCTTTAAATTGTTTAACTTGGGTAAAATGTTTCAGGTAGCCTTCCACAATCTCCCCAAAATAAGTTGGGTGAATTTTGGCCCATTCCTCCTGACAGAGCTGGTGTAACTGAGTCAGGTTTGTAGGCCTCCTTGCTCGTACACGCTTTTTCAGTTCTGCCCACACATTTTCTATAGGATTGAGATCAGGGCTTTGTGATGGCCACTCCAATAGCTTGACTTTGTTGTCCTTAAGCCATTTTGCCACAACTTTGGAAGTATGTTTGGGGTCATTGTCCATTTGGAAGACCCATTTGCGACCAAGCTTTAACTTCCTGACTGATGTCTTGTGATGTTGCTAAAATATATCCACATAATTTTACTACCTCATGATGCCATCTATTTTGTGAAGTGCACCAGTCCCTCCTGCAGCAAAGCACCCCCACAACATGATGCTGCCACCCCCATGCTTCACGGTTGGGATGGTGTTCTTCGGCTTGCAAGCCTCCCCCTTTTTCCTCCAAACATAACAATGGTCATTATGGCCAAACAGATCTATTTTTGTTTCATCAGACCAGAGGACATTTCTCCAAAAAGTATGATCTTTGCCCCAATGTGCAGTTGCAAACCGTTGTCTGGCTTTTTCATGGTGCTTTTGGAGCAGTGGCTTCTTCCTTGCTGAGCGGCCTTTCAGGTTATGTCGATATAGGACTCGTTTTACTGTGGATATAGATACTTTTGTACCTGTTTCCTCCAGCATCTTCACAAGGCCCTTTGCTTTTGTTCTGGGATTGATTTGCACATTTCGCACCAAAGTACGTTCATCTCTAGGAGACAGAATGAATCTCCTTCCTGAGCTGTATGACGGCTGCATGGTCCCATGGTGTTTATACTTGCGTACTATTGTTTGTATAGATGAACGTGGTAACTTCAGGCGTTTGGCAATTGCTCCCAAGGATGAACCAGACTTGTGGAGGTCTACATTTTTTTTCCTGACGTCTTGGCTGATTTATTTTGATTTTCCCATGATGTCAAGCAAAGAGGCATTGAGCTTGAAGGTAGGCCTTGAAATACATCCACAGGTACACCTCCAATTGACTCAAATGATGTCAATTAGCCTATCAGAAGCTTCTAAAGCCATGACATAATTTTCTGAAAATCTCCAAGCTGTTTAAAGGCACTGTCAATTTAGTGTAAGTAAACTTCTGACCCACTGGAATTGTGATACAGTGAATTATAAGTGAAATAATCTGTATGTAAACAATTGTTGGAAAAATGTATTGTGTCATGCACAAAGTAGATGTCCTAACAGACTTGCCAAAACTATAGTTTGTTAACAAGAAATTTGTGGAGTGGTTGAAAAACGAGTTTTAATGACTTCAACTGTATGTAACGTGTGTGTGTGTGTGTGTGTGTGTGTCTGTCTTTATTTCTGTCTTGTGTAAGATAGACTTGGCTGAAGTGGTGATGGCAAAAGTCTTCTTTAAGACCCTCATCATTGTGCATGATTAATATTATATGACCATACACATCTGAGAGAATATTCCACATTTCCAAATGAAAATTATGATTAATATCGTCTAAAAACTAGCTGTAGCCAGCCCAGTCTAATCTGTTGGTCTGAATATATATCAATGCTGCATTTCAAACAGGATTTTACACCTGTCAAGCTTACAGAAAGCGGGACAAAAGTCCCCTAAGAAAAGGGACTGGGGCTGCTGGTTCACAATAGCTCTAATGTTTCACATAGACCAAGTACCAGAATGTCCATTACAATACCATTGTGACCCCTTGGCATGAAAGTGTGGTGAGAGGGCAGTAACAGTATAAGAGTATCAGTTCACTAAATGTTGATCTAAGGTCAGTTTAGCATTTTTCAACATAGATGGTTCAAGTTAGGATCCATGGTGGGTAAACTGATCCCAGATATGTGCCTGCAGGGAACTTCGACCCACAGCTCTCACCGTCAGTCTAAAGTGGTCTTTGTGCTGGCTGTGGATGGTGTTGGCAAAGTGATGGTCGCTGGGTTGTGGTAGACGGTTCTCTTCATCCAGAATGTCCAGGATGCCCACTAGTTTTGCTTCCACCAGGTCTATGGGGATAAATTAATGCATTATTCACACTCCACTGGCTTCCAGTTGAAGCTCACATCTGCTACAAGACCATGGTGCTTGCCTACGGAGCTGTGAGGGGAACGGCACCTCCGTACCTTCAGGCTCTGATCAGTCCCTACACCCAAAGAAGGGCACTGCGTTCATCCACCTCTGGCCACCTCTGCGCCCCCCCCCCCCCAAAAAAAAGATATAGATGTACTATTGTAAAGTGGTTGTTCCACTGGATATCATAAGGTGAATGCACCAATTTGTAAGTCGCTCTGGATAAGAGCGTCTGCTAAATGACGTAAATGTAAATGTTATTACAGATGTAGTCAGCAGCATAGTCAATTCAAGTCAAATTATTAAGATACGAATAAGATAAGAAAGTACTTTATTTATGTGCAAGGGGGAAATTTGTCTCGTGCTACTAATGTTGTAATGCGGTCTGTGTTTTGAACATTTCTCAATGTCACTGTGTGAAGTCATATGCAAAATAAAGTTCAATTCTAACATATTCCAGAGAGGAGCGGTCAACTGTCAGAATGTCTGGAAAGATGCAATCGGTGTCTCAATGTTCCCTTTCCTGTGTATCTTTCTACTGTGCGCTGTGTCTGAGGCTTTGGGTGTTCAAATTGGAGGCACAATGCCTTGTATATCCGGATGCTCATCATAATCTCTCCTAGTGAATTATTCATACAGGACATTCTGTTTGGAATAACATCTGAAGGAGGCACACCAATACATTTGCATGAATAGGCACCTGGGTATAAATTGGGGGGAGGGGGGGGGGGGGGAGAGATTGATGAGCGAATTAATGGACAGCCAGCAAGTAATTTGCAAGTCTTACAAACATTATTCATGGCTGCCAGTTAAC
This sequence comes from Salmo trutta, assembly GCF_901001165.1. Classification (NCBI taxonomy): domain Eukaryota; kingdom Metazoa; phylum Chordata; class Actinopteri; order Salmoniformes; family Salmonidae; genus Salmo; species Salmo trutta. Next base: position 39,912,234 of record NC_042981.1, on the reverse strand, counting down.
CTGGCTGACTAATCAAAACCCTGTTTGATATACAAATCGAAATAGATCACATTGCCACCTACGGGACATTTGATCCTATTCAATGGAGGTTGGGGTTGTGAAAACATAGGCAGAGGGGAACAAAAGAGCACTGACAATCACAATGGCAACTTCCTGGTTTAATGACCACATGTTGTGGTCCCTCTTCGCCACCAACTCCAGAGAAGTTATATTGTATAGGGCCCTATAAAATCAGTATTCTTTTTTGCCTAATTCTGTTTTCTATGTATTGTTTTTCCAAGTTTATAATTTTCCCCTGTTTTTACAGGTTTTCGGTCTTAAACTTCTTATAGAAAAACAACAAAATGGAATGTTCTAAGTCCAAAACAATGCCTAAACCACATCAGGAAAACACTTAAGGTCTGGGAAAAAATCGAAGAAATTTTAATTTTTGAGAGTAGATACCTCTTTCATTCAAGTGCACACCAGCAAGAGACTTGTTTGGTTAGTGGTGTTTCTGTAGCACACGTGATTTCAGAGTTTGCTTAACAAATCACCACTCGATTGATGCAAATAATCACAATATCCTTCTGCCAGGTAGGCATTGGCTACTTTGTAGTTAACATTGAGAAGGTTTTTGACTTCATCGCTAACGGCTACATAAACTGGTAGACAAACGTGGACACACAGACAGGGGCATTCCTGCATTTCCTCTTCAGAAAGTTTAAGGAAAATACGAATCCCTGATGCATTTTGTTAATGTCTTACGATAATCTTAAGCAAATTAATACATTTTCTAATCTATTCAATACATTTAGTTGATTTCCTACAAAATTCAATAAAAATGTATTATTTTGTTGACTTCCGATGTAATTTCTGGATTACGTGATACCGTCAGCGTTCTCCGCAGATTTTATAGGGCCCTAAATGTGCAGTCGAAGGAAGTCATTGCAAACTCATGTCGTGGGGGTGATTTCATGCAATCACAGTTTCTGAAAAGTGAGAGTGCTCTGTCAAGGGCTGTATCTCTCATCATGTCTTGTATGAGCCTTAAAAAGACAGGGCTTCAAGTTAATCATGTCTCTGTATGTCACGCTAAGGCACCCAGAAGCTGGAGATTTCCACTCCAATCTCCACAACACACACACACACACACACACCTCTCCTTGCCTCTCCGTTTGGTCCCTAGTGGCAACTCCTAGTCAGCAGTCAGACACAGAAAGAGATTGCATCTTTTCCTTCTAAAGCCAGTCCTTGCATTATGTTTGACATTGTAGCTTACAGTACAGGTACAATATGCATCGCATAGAGACTTACAGAGTGCTGTCCCACATATTAAACCAGTAAAATAGTTTAGGAGCTGCTCTTGGGGAATTTGACTTTGCACTATGACAAGTTGATAAACTGAATGTGTGAAACAGGCTGGGAGAAATGTCCTGTTTCATCTAAATATACTGCAATATCAAGATATATTTTGGGCGTATGAAAGAGCTCCAACATAGAATGAAATATAACATAGCAATATATATGTGCTTCACAGCCTACTGCAGAAGAAATACACAAGACATGTCTAATAATAATAATAATATGGAGTAAGGTGACAATGGTTTGGCATCGGCACCCACCTATGCAGTCCTGGTTGTCGACATAATGAACTTCATTGACTCCCAGTCCTTCCCTCTGATATAGCTCTTGCTCCTGCAGAAAGAATGGTAAGTCAACACTAAAGTAATAAGATGTTGCTCCTAACCAGTTTTACCAGGTCAGATCTTTTTTCATCCTCCTAATGGTTAGTGTGTAATCTGATCCTAGATGTGTCAACAATCATGACTTACTGAATCAAGTACACAAACCCCTTTCCAAAATTGATAAAAAAAAAAAAAAAATGTAAACATGCTTCTCTGGGTAATTTCAGGCCAACAAACACAAATATCTCTGCACTCCAATGTGATTCAAAGACCATGAAATCCCTTAATTTTAATTTTGATCATTAATTGGAGACCTTAAAAATGAATGAATAAAACAAGAGCTCCCAGAAGAGAAAACCCTGTCATCTCCACAGAGAGAACGATTACCATTCTAATGAGAGTAACGTGTGGACTGACTCTTGCAGGGAGAAGAGTGTGTTCGGTGTATGTGAGTCCTCTTTAGTGTTGCACGGTATACCGAAACTTCAGTACTTTGTTGATACCCCCTCCAAAAAAGGACCATGCATATAGCAAAAAAAAAAAAAAAAAAAAGGGGAGGTCACAATTTGGTTTGTACACCTGTTTAAATTTTTACATTACATTTACGTCATTTAGCAGACGCTCTTATCCAGAGCGACTTACAATAGTGAATGCATACATTTCATACATTTTTTGTTCCGTACTGGTCCCCCGTGGGAATCAAACCCACAACCCTGGTGTTGCAAACACCATGCTCTACCAACTGAGCCACACGGGACTAAATGGATATGCTTCTTAATAAAAACCTATTTGAAACAAGCCATAACACTTCATTATTATCATGGTATTTTAAATGATTAAATATTCATCAGCAAATGAAGAAATGCCAGGTTGAAGAGGATCTGTTGCATTTTTGTATTGACAACATTAAGAGAGTCCAATTAAAGATATGCCTACCTTGTCCGTTGGCTTTTCTGCATATATATCAATGCACAAAGCCATTAAAACGAAGTCTGATGGGTTCTCACATTTTCCCCCAAATATTCACATATCACCAACCCTGCTGCTGAGGTCATTCGACCGTTCTTCAAAGGGAAGACGCCGTAATGACAAAGATAATGTAGCCTAAGCTACTGATAATAGGCCATTTACCAGATTAAATCATGACAGGAGTGTTTGATTCTTATTAAAGAGATGGAGCCCAGACAGACTACTTTAGGAAACTTTCTGGCTGGACATATAGGCCTGTAGAAAGAATCAGCGAACTAACACACAGCACACCCCAGTAAAAGTGCCCGTCAATCAAAGCCACCAGTGTATGTCAGACACAAGAGCAAATATTTCTCCTTTCCTTAAAACATATTAAAAAACCTAGGCCTATCTTATGCTTTCCGAAGATAATGAATTGCCAAGGAATGTATGAAGGGGAGAGCTATGCTATAATATGAAGATGAAACTGACAATAATTCAAACATGTCCACAGCCTATTTATCAGCGACGCTGATTATCGAGGGGGAGAATGTTGGAAAGCTTTTTCAAATACTGTGTGTTTAAAGACTTGACTTACTGTGTGAGGTGAATAAGAAATGACTTAAAAGACCAGCTGGGCAGGTACTTCAATGGGTGCTCAGGCGCAAGCGCTCCGTCAACATTAAGAGGACAAAGAAACCAGCCACACGCTCATTGTTCACATGGAGCGCGTATATGATGGTATGAAATAAATCAAAACTTGTTTCTCACAAGTGTAGCAGGCTGTGAGCAAATAACATTTACACTCCGAGAATAAGAACAGTAAATGACTGTAATTAATACACGCATTAACAGAAATGAATGTTACCAAATGACATGGATTAACGGTAAATTGCCTGTTTTATAAAAAGGTAGGTTACCACATGGGCATTCACAAAACTGCATTGCGGGCTGACACTGTATAGCCCAGGCTACTATTCTACTTTGTGGGGATAGGAGGGCGGCATTTTTTTTTTTTGTCTCGCCTAGTGTGACATATCGGCCAGGACCGGGGGTATGATCAGCGTTGATTAGTCTATAAATTAAGAAAAGGTTCCGTATCAAATTATACCATGCCAGGTTGGAGAGGATTGGCGCATTTTCCATTCGACACATTATAGGCCTCAGAGCCACAACAACCTTGTCGATTGCTGTTGAATAATTAATCAATAGTCAGACGCATCCAACCTTCTTTAAAAGACAGATTTATTTATTTACCAGCAAGCAATAAAAATGTGCATTGTATAAAATAAAGTCCACACATCAAACTATAAAAAATAAATAATGAAGTGCCATAGCCTATAGCGCTCTACACCTCCGCACATCATCAGTTAGAAAGTGGAGGAGATGTAGAAAGTTTAATAGACTAAGTTAGCAAAACAATTTCTTACAATCATTAGTAAACACCCCTGCTATTAGGTAAAGTTTATCTACATGAAAGTAAAGTTAATACAAATAAAACCTAAAATGAATGTAGGCCTAAACGGTTTTGACAGTTATTATATTTTCCTGACGGTCTTCATCCATCAGTTACACGGTTATTCAATTACCGTTTACTGCATTTGTAAAATTTGACACACTCGCAATTGAAATTTGACACACTCGCAATAGCAATGTAAAACTGGGATCCCCCTCTTTTTTAAACAAAGGCCAGAACTGCTTTCAAAAGTGTTTTCCCACGATTGCATTAAGAATCGTTGTGCATTGACTGCTTGTCCGATGGCTCTCAGGACTCGAATGCGCCTCGAGAGGAATATTTATCTTGCATACAACAGGTAAATGCAGTGCATTCGGAAAGTATTCAGACCCCTTGACTTTTTCCACATTTTGTTACATTACAGCCTTATTCTAAAATGGAATAAATCATTTTTTCTCCCTCAATCTACACACAATACCCCATAATGACAAAGCAAAAATAGTTTTAAATAATTTTGCGCACATTTTTCTAATATAACTGAAATATCACATTTAAGTAACTATTCAGAACCTTTACTCAGTACTTTGTTGAAGTACCTATGGCAGAGATTACAGCCTCGAGTCATCTTGGGTTATGACGCTACAAAGCTTGGCACAACTGTATTTGGGGAGTTTCTCCCATTCTTCTTTGCAGATCCTCTCAAGCTCTGTTAGCTCTGTTACCACCACCATGCCTCACCGTAAGGATAGTGCCAGGTTTCCTCCAGACGTGACACTTGGCATTCAGGCCAAAGGGTTCAATCTTAGTTTCATCAGACCAGAGAATATTGTTTATCATGGTCAGAGTCCTTTAGGTGCCTTTTGGCAAACACCAAGCAGGCTGTCATGTGCTTCTGTCTGGCCACTACCATAAAGGCCTGATTGGTGGAGTGCTGCTGAGATGGTTGTCCTTCTGGAAGGTTCTCCCATCTCCACAGAGGAACTCTCGAGCTCTGTCAGTGACCATCAGGTTCTTTGTCACATCCCTGACCAAGGCCCTTCTCTGCCAATTGCTCAGTTTGGCTGGGCATTCAGCTCTAGGAAGAGTCCTGGTGGTTCCAAAATTCTTCCATTTAAGAATGATGGAGGCCACTGTGTTCTTGGGGACCTTCAATGCTGCAAAAATGTTTTGGTACCGTTCCCCAGATCTGTGCCGAGACACAATCCTGTCTCGGAGCTCTACGGACAATTCCTTCAACCTCATGGCTTGGTTTTTGCTCTGACATGCACTGTCAACTGTGTGACCTTATATACAGTGGGGGAAAAAAGTTAGTAAAGTAAAGTAAAAGTAAAACACCCCCAAAGCATGTTTCCACCTCCATGTTTGACGGTGGAGATGGTGTTCTTGGGGTCATAGGCAGCATTCCTCCTCCTCCAAACATGGCGAGTTGAGTTGATGCCAAAGTTGATGCCAAAGAGCTCCATTTTGGTCTCATCTGACCACAACACTTTCACCAGTTGTCCTCTGAATCATTCAGATGTTCATTGGCAAACTTCAGACGGGCATGTATATGTATTCTTGAGCAGGGGGACCTTGCGGGCGCTGCAGGATTTCAGTCCTTCACGGCGTAGTGTGTTACCAATTGTTTTCTTGGTGACTATGGTCCCAGCTGCCTTGAGATCATTGACAAGATCCTCCCGTGTAGTTCTGGGCTGATTCCTCACCGTTCTCATGATCATTGCAACCCCACGAGGTGAGATCTTGCATGGAGCCCCAGGCCGAGGGATATTGACAGTTCTTTTGTGTTTCTTCCATTTGCGAATAATCGCACCAAATGTTGTCACCTTCTCACCAAGCTGCTTGGCGATGGTCTTGTAGCCCATTCCAGCCTTGTGTAGGTCTACAATCTTGTCCCTGACATCCTTGGAGAGCTCTTTGGTCTTGGCCATGGTGGAGAGTTTGGAATCTGATTGATTGATTGCTTCTGTGGACAGGTGTCTTTTATACAGGTAACAAGCTGCGGTTAGGAGCACTCCCTTTAAGAGTGTGCTCCTAATCTCAGCTCGTTACCTGTATAAAAAGACACCTGGGAGACAGAAATCTTTTTGATTGAGAGGGGGTCAAATTCTTATTTCCCTCATTAAAATGCAAATCATTTTATAACATTTTTGACATGCGTTTTTCTGGATTTTTTTGTTGTTATTCTGTCTCTCACTGTTCAAATAAACCTACCATTAAAATTATAGACTGATCATTTCTTTGTAAGTGGGCAAACGTACAAAATCAGCAGGGGATCAAATACTTTTCCCCCCCCACTGTAGACAGTTGTGTGCCTTTCCAAATCATGTCCAAACAATTGAATTTACCACAGGTGGACTCCATTCAAGTTGTAGAAACATCTCAAGGATGATCAATGGAAACAGGATGCACCTTAGCTTAATTTTGAGTCTCATAGCAAAGGGTCTGAAGGCTTATGTAAATAAGCTATTTCTGGTTTTTATTTTAAAAAACTGTTTTCGCTTTGTCATGATGGGGTATTGTGTGTAGATTGATGAGGGGGAAAAAAATGGTATACATTTTAGAATAAGGCTAGGTAAACTATTCTACTATGCGGTTGTCTGATTTTGCTTTAACAACATTACATGGCAAAAATAGTAGCACTGAAAAGTTACATCCTAAATGTTATAATACAGGCTTTGAATTACTTTGCCAGCAGCTACAGTATGTTACACACCGCTGTCTGAGTTGAGCGCAGCTGTTTTGAGCATTATAGAGGACAGACTATTTAATTCCCTTCCTCTGAACATCGGCGTGTCATCAACAATCGTGCATGTCAGTTCAGTGCACACAGTATAACAGACAAAATAAAATATTTGAGAATACAGTTATTTGGGAATATATTTCGTAGAACAGATATGCTTCTGTCTGTATTAGGCTATACCATCTCCAAACCGGATCTACACTGATCTCAAAAAAGACCTCTCCTGAATCCATTACGGAGAACTTTCTGGGCTGCATTGTTAGCTCCTCACTCATGCTGAGTTAGCACACTTGAATAATGCAACAATGCATGTAGAAATGTTTAAACTGTTAATTACTGTTTGCAAAACAATGTCCATACAGGCTAGAACACTTTTTATTTTTGTAGGCAAATTTTCCTTGCTAGCTTACAGCTGAAGCAAGATCAATTCACTACCCTAGTACTTTTTGTGATAATTTGCAAACGATAACGCAAAATATGCTGATTTCAAAGATGATTCTCACCAAAAACGTTATTAATTCGCTTCGTCTCCCTCGCCACCAAAAGCTTATTCACCTTTTCACCTATCTGGTTTCCACTAGATTCCATAGCCACAAAGTCAGATTCCACAGCCACATCTGCCTCGCAAATGATGTCATTACATTCTTAAAGAGACAGCGCAAACTTTTATAAAAGAAGAGATTCATTCTTCGATGCAAATGTTGTTATTAAGTAGTACAATAAAATAATCTGTTCTCCTAGCAGTCGCCAATAAAATAAGTCCTAAATGGTAGGGATTATTTGTCATCTGTAGCCCCTGAAATCAGCTAAACTCAATGAATGCACACACTCCTATTGAATAATATGCATTCACCTGTATTGTGAATAGACCTAGGCTACATCTTGATTTACCCAGTTAATCAATAGAGATTTATCTTTCAAATAAATGATTACCATTGTCGTTTTGTATTTAGATTGGTAAAAACAAAGTAAAATTGATTGTATGATTATATAATTGATTCATTAATGCATACATGGCTTCCTTAAAAAAAAAACACTAAACCTGGTATCAAAGTCAAAATTCTGGTATCGTGACAACACTAGCGAGCCACCTCCACACCCCCAGACTTCATTCTCACTCACCTCTTTCAGGATGCGCTCGTTGAAGAACTGCTGCAGCTTCTCGTTGCAGTAGTTGATGCAGAACTGCTCAAAGCTGTTGTGTTCAAAATATTCTGAGGGGGGTGAGAAGCAATATGAAAGTGAAAATGATCTGCCACGTCTGAAGTGGGAATGAATAATGCTCATTTTCAGGCAGTTACTGGTACTGAATATATCAAATTATGTCAGTAAAGATTTTAGAACGTGACGAGAAAAAGAGTTTATGTGAGGACATGAAGGAAACGAACACCTACAAGATAAATTAACGGAAATATGGCTAGATAGACTCACAGGCAGACCGAGAAACAAACTTACAGAGAAACAGACAAACTGTCAGACAAACTCACTGCTCTAGGCCGACTTACCGAAGCCGGCGATATCCAGCACCCCGATGAAGTTGGAGGAGGTTTTGAAGGGGAAGCACTGGTTGACCCTCCTGACCACGTGATCGAAGAGGCAGCTGTACACGGCCTTGGCCAGGGCGTCCCGGGCGTTGTTCGCCTGTTCCACCCTCAGAGGCACCCTGGGGGGAAAAAACTAAGTGAGAGGCCGAAACTGGGACACTGGGCTACTCTTTAATTTGAAAAAAAAAAGCCTTTTTAATCAATACAGCCATAGGTAAGGAGGTCAAAAGACAAGCCATTAGAAGAAGTGACTGTACTCCCTGAACTCTGGCTGACTAATTCTCCTAGCACTCTCCAACACCATTTGGCTTCAATTATTCAAAGGGGTTGATGATTATGAACAAAGTGGTGTTCTTCTGAAGTGAGCAAGTTCAGCTATGGTGTAGCACTCCTTCCTGCACTCAGTCTCATGGCTGGTAGCTACACTGTGGACTGGAATACTCATCAAAATTCTAACATTCCAAAAGTATTCTGCTCTCCGTTTTTTTCTGGACAGGCATCGAGCTGAAGCAGCAGGTTCAGAGCAAACCTTTTAACTTTTGAAGTTACTGTAGGTGCCATTACTGCTCACTTTCCCCACCCCATATTCTCATCTATAATCTATTCATGTTCAGTCTCATGTTTTATTATCACCTGAAACAATGTATTTATGCGATCTCTGATGAGAGACAGGCTCTCCTCCATAATGCATTACAAATACTACACTTGAATGTTCAGTAGCGGGGCAAGACTCCGTGAAGATGACGTACGGCATAATCAAATAAGCCACGATGTAAATGGGGCATTAGTCTTTAAAAGTATAAAAGTGCAGCAGCAGTAGAGATAGTTTAATGCTGCATTCAGACGAGGGAAGCAAAAACCGTCATATCAGTCGGCATAGCGGGACAAGAAAGCAAGAAAGATGGTGATGGCAAAAGTAAGCCAGCACGACGGTATGCATTGCTATAGTGATTTCAGTAAACAAAACTGTGCAAATCAACATCCGGTAGAAAACAACACTACGGCAGACGGCAAAAGTCAAACATTTTTAACTCTGGTGGCAAGTCCCATCTATTGTGGCGGCTGATGGCATTCACCGTCAGCCTCAAGGTCATTTAAAGTCGTGCTCTCATCGAAAACAATGACTTTGGGTTTTCCGTCTACCATCTAAACGCAGCATTAGAGGTAGTCTTACTTGATAACTGTTCCTTTGGCGCCCCCTGCTGTGGTGAGCATGACCCTGGTGGTGAGGCTGACTCTCAGGTCCTCCTGGTCTAGGCCCAGCAAGTCAGCACAGTAGGCCAGCTTCTGACTAGACTGGTTCATCAGGATGCAGCCGCCTGGAAACACACACACACACACCCCGCGCACGCACCACGCGCACACCCCAAAAAATTATTGGTGCGCACAAAAAGAAAATGGAGCAATGTCCATTATGCCCCCTCAATTGGATTTTGGATGGATTTTAGTACTTTCTTTCTCCTGCTAAATGCTTGAATACAGCCATACTGGGAATACACGCCACACATTCTGCAGAAGAAGTACTGTCTTTGTCACAGGCAGTGAAGTAGTAACGTACTTTTGAAGGGCAGAGACAGACAGATGGTCTCAGAGAGGGAAATGAACTGTCAACATGTAACCATTTCAACAGAGAGTGAGCACCTTGCGACGTTCCAGGTAATATCTGCTCTCGAGGCAGCAATCGATTACATCATCCATCTCAAGATAAGCTTGAATCATCACTTTTCTTATATGACAGATGTATTGCATCACTCTTGTGCAGCTGGTAGGAGAGTGGATTCAGAGTCCTTTTCAATGGGTGTACTTCAAAAGTGGGACAGTGAGACCCTACAAAGAATGTGTCAGCCAGGGGTGGGGAGTAGACCTCCTGCCACGTTATAGAAACTCAACAAGGGATTCAATGCTGTCAGAACAATAAAAGGACCAATAAGCCCCATTGAGCGTATGCAGATGAGTGCTTGCGCGCGCACACACACACACACACACACACACACACACACACACACACACACACACACACACACACACACACACACACACACACACACACACACACACACACACACACACACACACACACACACACACACACACACACACACACACACACACACACGTCTGTATGCTCATGTATCTGCGTAAGTGTGTGTACATTCTAATACTCCAGAGAGCTACACTAAGAGAGAGACGTTAGTTATGTAACTTGATTTACCCGATGTACTCCCGGTTTCCTCAAAGTCAATGTTGCCCAGGTGCAGCACCCCGGCCACCACCCTGAACAGGTCCAGCTTCTCCGTGTCATCCAGGCCAATCTTCTTCATGGCGCCGCACATCCTGTTGAAGTCTCTCTGGTCGTCCAATAGAGGGTCCTTCAGGGCACCCAGCTTCACATGCTGGAGGACGGAGAGACAGGAGAGTCAGGATACTACACCTAGGCCCGTATTCACAGAGAGTCTCAAAGTAGGAGTGCTGAACTAGGATCAGTTTCGCCTTTTAGATTATACTGAATATGATTATGGACAGGGTGACCTGATCCTAGATCAGCACTCTTCGTGAATACAGGCCCTGTGCTAGCTAAAGTCAAGAGTCTTTCCAGTGCCATCGTGTGACCCGACTAGGAAAAACTCCTGGCCTCCCTTCTAGGCTGTCATTTTTCATGTGAGAGCCATCACACACACATCACACCTTCCTACAGTAGGAACAAGACTGCCGTGCTACAGTAGCCTTGACTGACCTAGCGTCAAATGCTACGTCTCACCCCTAATATCAGAAATTAGAAATCCACCACTGACAGATAAAAGCAGAGGCATAGATAAGTACAGTGGATTTGTGGTTTCTGGTTTGAATGAAGGTTGGCAGACTTCAAAGCAGAGGCACACTAAAGCGAATGTCACAGTGTGATGTTGTTCCAACACGACTTCACTTCCGTGAGATTTTGGTTGTTGGATTCCCCCTGACCAGTCATAAGTGTGTGTCTGTAACAGTATCTCCTTAGACGGATAATTCACCACACTGTGACATTCTGAGCCTGACAGAAGCTGGATAAAGAAAAATCCCATGCACATTGATAAAGAAGCATGCTCTGCATAGCTCCTGTTTGCACTACAATCTCAAGCATGGAGTTTACATAGTGAGCAAAACAAAGAGTGTCTTCTAAGGAAAGCATCATCACCTCATCATCCTGCATTACATAGACACGAGGCAGGGCAAAGAGACGTGCAAGCTTTATTAGTTACACCGCAACTGTCATGAGATCATTGCTCTCTCAACACACTGAATAGAAGCTGTGAAAAGGTACATTTGGTTCATTGTTAAAATGGTAAATTCATAGGCCTGTTTAAATTTGCCAATTCACACATAGCCTACAACAGATTTGCCAGACTTTCACCTAAGCCAAAGCACCGGAAGTTATTTATTTCTAAAGACAATCCTTGATACAGTTTGGCATGAATACTTCCTATACCCTATATCTAAGGTTGGGCGATGTCAACCTTTGTCCTATTGTGATTATGTACTCATAAAACCGCATATATATGATGGTATTGCTCCCTATTGGCCAACCCAAAAAAGTATAATAATGTGAGGGTTTTTAAACTCTGCTAAAAACCACCGTAGGCCTATAGCGCGAAATTGCATACTAACAACTGGACGAATCATGACGAAAGATAATGTTGAAAGCATGGGTAGAGGCTAAGTGCAGGCAAATCTTTTTTAATATTCCTTTCTGGTGAAGCTTCAGCATGGAAGAGGTTTGTGTGTGTCTGTCTGTGTCAATGTTGCACACACATGACGGCGCAAAGTGACAGTCAACTGATGAACGGGCTGTCTTGTCGCAGAAAGTTAGGCTATAAATCAAGGGCTACATAGAAGAAAAGTCTAGACAGTCTTCAGAACTAGATAATAACTGCTATATTTGCATCCTCCTCCTATCTTAATATTGTTTGTTCAATCTCTCATAAAGCTATGATTGAGAATATGCCTAGGCCTATAGACTAAGACTTTCATTCTTGTTCTTTTTGAAAGCGCCAACAACTTCTTAGGATATTTGAATATTTGGGAAATATACTGTTATGAATATCCAGTACATTACTTTAACTAGTCTTGAAGGGCAATTCCACCAATTTCTAACCTTATTTTCATCATATCCAGTACAATACCAGTGTCTACATACAGTACATTCAGAAAGTATTCAGACCCCTTGACTTTTTCCACATTACAACCTTATTTTAAAATGTATTAAATATATTTTTTCCCTCATCAATCTAAACACAATTCCCCATAATGACTAAGCAAAAACAGTTTTTTAAAATTTTTTAAGCAAATGTATAAAATATTGAAAAACTGAAATACATTATTTACATAAGCATTTAGACCCTTTGCTATGAGACTCGAAATTGTGCTCAGGTGCATCCTGTTTCCATTGATCATCCTTGAGATGTTTCTACAACTTGATTGGAGTCTACCTGTGGTAAATTCAATTGATTGGACATGATTTGGAAAGGCACACACCTGCATATATAAGGTCACACAGTTGACAGTGCATGTCAGAGCAAAAACCAAGCCATGAGGTTGAAGGAATTGTCCGTAGAGCTCCGAGACAGGATTGTGTTGAGGCACAGATCTGGGGAACGGTACCAAAACATTTCTGCAGCATTGAAGGTTCCCAAGAACACAGTGTCCTCCATCATTCTTAAATGGAAGAAGTTTGGAACCACCAAGACTCTTTCTACAGCTGGCCGCCCGGCCAAACTGAGCAATCGTGGGAGAAGGGCCTTGGTCAGAGAGGTGACCAAAAACCCGATGGTAACTCTAAAAGAGCTCCATAGTTCCTCTGTGGAGATGGGAGAACCTTCCAGAAGGACAACCATCTCTGCAGCACTCCACCAATCAGGCATTTATGGTAGAGTGGCCAGATGAAAGCCACTCCTCGGTAAAAGGCACATGACAGCCCACTTGGTGTTTGCCAAAAGGCACCTAAAGGACTCTCAGACCACGAGAAACAAGATTCTCTGGTCTGATGATTCCCTGAATGCCAAGCATTAAGTCTAGAGGAAACCTGCCACCATCCCTACGGTGAAGCATGGTGGTGGCAGCATGATGCTGTGGGGACGTTTTTGAGCGACAGGGACTGTGAGACTAGTCAGGATCGAGGGAAAGATGAACTGAGCAAAGTCCAAAGAGATTGCAATTTCAGTTTAATCCACCTGAAAAGACAGAACAAATAATACAACAAATATTGTGGTTAAACTCAAATATACTAATTGATTAAAAAAAAAAAAAAAAAATCGAATAAATATTTAAAAAAGGTATAATTTTAGTGAATGATATCATAAATAGGACTGGTGGAGTTATGTCACACATGCAGCTAACACAGACATATGGAAATAAGTGCTCTACACAAAATTACAACCAACTAATTTCAGCGTTACCACAAAAATGAAAGAGGCAAGTAGAAAGGGAAAAAAGTAAGGAACTTGTATGTCGGCCCTGCATTAAAGAACATAAACGGTTAAAGAAAAGTGTGATAAATAAAAATATATACCAATTTCATTTAAGGACCAAAAAACGGACAGCTGTGCCATATAAATGGCAAAATAGTTGGTTAGAGATTTTCGATGTACCCATTCCATGGCACATGGTTTATGAATTGATACGCAAAACAACGCCGGATTCAAAACTGAATTACTATACAAAATTCTTGCAACCAATAGAATGTTATATATATGGGGGATACAATCTTCCCAGCTCTGCAGATTTTGCTGTGAGGAGGCAGTCATTAGATCATTTCTTTTGGTATTGTCCATATGTAGCTCGTTTTTGGTCACAGGTCCAGGAATGGCTGAAGAATTGCAACATTTGCCTAGAACTAACGCTGCAGATAGCAATACTTTGAAAAGCCATAGTCAATCAATCAATAATATAATAATTATTTTAGGAAAAATGTTTATCTTTAATTTATAATCTGTAGAAGCTATGAGAATAGAAAGATTCAGTACTTTTGTGAAGCATCACAGCACAGTTGAAAAATATATGGCAAATAGAAATCCAAAATGGATGGTGTTAAGAGATAGATGGGAGGGGTTGAATGGAGCTGAAGGGTGGGACTAATAACAAGATAACCAATGTAAAACATACGGGGTCTGTACAATGTATATAGGTTCAGAAATTGTGTGAAATAGCACAGTTACAAATAGAAAACAAAAATCAGAAATAGAAGGACTAAAAATAAACAAAATATAACTATTGTAAAATAGATTGTGTCTGTAAAATGTGTATAAGATGTATAAACTGAAGGTAGAAGCCTAAGTGTTATTGTTTATTAGTTTACTCCAATTGGGGGAAGTCCAAAGAGATCCTTGAAGAAAACCTGCTTCAGAGCACTCAGGACCTCAGACTGGGGCGAAGGTTCACCTTCCAACAGGACAACGACCCTAAGCACACAGCCAAGACAACGCAGGAGTGGCTTCGGGACAAGTCTCTGAATGTCATTGAGTGTCCCAGCCAGAGCCTGGACTTGAACCCGATCTAACATCTCTGGAAAGACCTGGAAATAGCTGGGCAGCGACACTCCCCATTCAACCTTCCAGAGCTTAAGAAGATCTGCAGAGAAGAATGGGAGAAACTCCCCAAATACAGGTGTGCAAAGCTTGTAGCGTCATACCCAAAAAGACTCAAGGCTGTAATCGCTGCCAAGGCTGCTTCAACAAAATACTAAGTAAAGGGTCTGAAAACCTATGTAAATGTAATTTCTAAAAACCTGTTTTTGCTTTGTCATTATGGAGTATTGTGTGCAGATTGAGGGGGGAAAAAACAAATTGAATCAACTTTAGAAGGCTGCAACGTAACAAAATGTGGAAAAAGTCAAGGGGTCTAAATACTTTCCAAATGCACTGTATGTGAAAACTGCGCATTTTTACAAAGAAAGTTATACCCGATTAATATAAAAAAAATTTAAATTTTTTAAAAACAGTGATTATCAAATACTATGAGATTAGCGGTAACGTGGGGAGCAAGAAAATAACCTCCCTCTGGCTAGAAACCCGTTGCAAATTTTGAAAATCTGTGTTTTTCTTCCTTTAATCCTACCCTGTGATCACACAGAGAAGCATTTTTCAGGAACTTTCTTCTTATCTTGTTAACCACGCTCCGTTTTCATATATGTAGACACTGGTATAGTGCTGGAGATAATGAGGTTGAAAAGTGGCAGAATTTCCCTTTAAAGCTTTTATGATAGGTCTAGTAGGAGGATTGGCCAATTGGTTTTCAACCTCGCATGGAGCAATTTTTCCAGCCCCACTTGGATAATTTCTTTCTTATTAAACTTAAACTTGATTAAACGTGTCATTAGATTGTTCAATAAGATATTGATATTGTTTCTTCTCTACATTACGTTTTTAGGCTTTCAAAACTTTTTGAGAAGGAACCCCGATTAATTCATTGTTTAAATGGGAGAAAGCCATGCATGCATAAAATGATGAAAGCCCATAGTTATATTCGTAGCCTATTGAATGGAGAGAGAAGGGAAAATAGGCTGTTTTTTTTTTAAACAGCTAGACTCAAGATAGTTCACAGAAATGACAAAATATTGGTTTCCTTACCCTGAAATCAGACTATGGACAAGGTATTACAGCAATCCAAGCTTTGGTTTAGTTTCCCTTGCACAATTTCCAAATGCTATTGTTTTAGAATTTGTGTTACAAATCCCAAGTCATGGTACCTATATTATAATTTTTCACGCATCATGTTCTAATCATCTATAAGTGACTGTTGAGCTTCACAATACATTTTAGATACTTTCGGAAGGAAGCAAAAAAAAGATATACATATCTTGAAGAAAACAGTCCTAATGTTGGAAAAACAGCCTTGTCACCCAGAGTCACATTTGTTTATTTTGCAAGCTATAGAACACAATATTTTACAAAAGTAGGTTTTAAAAAGCACCATAGAGTTTAGTCTGCTTCAAGATAAAAATGAATTGCCAAGGAAAATCTGGTATCGTACAGACAACACTACTTTTGGGTTGAATTGGAAATGATGCCTCAAAAATACTAATATCGACTAGATCCCGACCGATTTATCGGGTGACCGACGTTATCGGCCGATATTAGCCTTTTACGAATGTAGAATTCTGTGGCTACAGTCCTACAATTGACAAAAACATAGCTAAATACCAATACATTGAAAATGTGTCCTATGTTGTTGTTTTCCAGCTGGCTAGCATGAGGCAGCTCAGTCTTCAGAGCCTAGGCACATTTTTTGCTGGAATCAGTGCAGTTTATCCTCCTTTCACTAGAGTAAGTTTTTCCATAAAAAAATCTTGTCTTAGAGCCTCCCGAGTGGCGCATCGGTCTAAGGCACTGCATCTCAGTGCTCGAGGCGTCACTACAGACCTGGGTTCTATCCTAGGCTGTGCTACAGCCGGCCGCGACCGGGAGACCCATGAGGCGGCGCACAATTGGACCAGCGTCGTCCGGGTTAGCGGAGGGTTTGGCTGGCTGGGATGTCCTTGTCCCAGCGCGCACTAGCAACTCCTGTGGCGGGTCGGGCACATGCACGCTGACTTCGGTCGCCAGTTTTACGGTGTTTCCTCCGGCACATTGGTGCGGCTGGCTTCCGGGTTAAGCGAGCAGTGTGTCAAGAAGCAGTGCGGCTTGGCAGGGCCGTGTTTCAGAGGATGCATAGCTCTCGACCTTCACCTCTCCCAAGTCCGTACGGGAGTTGCAGCGATGGGACAAGACTGCAACTACCAATTGGATATCACAAAAAAGGGGTAAAAGTAAAAATTAAAGAAATATATGTTAGTACCAGTCAAAAGTTTGGACACACCTACTCATTCCAGAGTTATTTTTTTTTTTTTTTACAATTTTCTACATTGAAGAGAGGTAGAAGACAATAAGCTGAAAGGTACAGTACCTCAGGACTCTTACGATTCTGCATGATCTGTTTGTCTGTGTCCTTGCTGGCAAAGTA
The DNA here is from genome assembly GCF_901001165.1 of Salmo trutta. Classification (NCBI taxonomy): domain Eukaryota; kingdom Metazoa; phylum Chordata; class Actinopteri; order Salmoniformes; family Salmonidae; genus Salmo; species Salmo trutta. The sequence continues at coordinate 39,894,909 of NC_042981.1, read as the reverse complement.
TCTGGTGCATCCTCGATTCAAATACTATGAGGGACAAAGGAGAGCATACACAAACAATTAGCATTTCAGAAATGACACATCTGTAGACACAACCTATAAGCTAAACTATGTTGGATATGTTTATAATTGAGTGACAGAGACATTGGCATAACATTTGATTAGAATGAGACGGATCACGATTTGGGCAAATTGCTTTTCGAACAAGAGACCAAAAGTGGATTGTGCAAAGTGAATGCCTTAGGGACAAAACGCATTTTTCATACGTCTGGTCCTGAAAATACAGTATCTTACCCTAAGCCAGTATATTTTTTATTAATAAATGTTGTAGGGTAACAATGCATGCAAGAACAGTGGCTTTGTTTTTTGTCATGTTCAAAGATGAACTACCTAATATCCAAACGTGGCTTCACAGTTCACTTGGCTTTAATTGCATTGTAAACTCAGCAAAAAAAGAAACGGCCCTTTTTCAGGACCCTGTCTTTCAAAGATCATTCGTAAAAATCCAAATAACTTCATAGATCTTCATTGTAAAGGGTTTAAACACTGTTTCCCATGCTTGTTCAATGAACCATAAACAATTAATGAACATGCACCTGTGGAACGGACGTTAAGACACTAACAGCTTACAGATGGTAGGCAATTAAGGTCACAGTTATGAAAACTTAGGACACTAAAGAGGCTTTCTACTGACTCTGAAAAACACCAAAAGAAAGATGCCCAGGGTCCCTGCTCATCTGTGTGAACATGCCGTAGGCATGCTGAAAGGAGGCATGAGGACTGCAGATGTGGCCAGGGCAATAAATTGCAATGTCCGAAATGTGAGATGCCTAAGACAGTGCTACAGGGCGTCAGAAACAGGATGGCAACAACAACTGCCCGAGTTACATCAGGAACGCACAATCCCTCCATCAGTGCTCAGACTGTCCGCAATAGGCTGAGAGAGGCTGGACTGAGGGCTTGTAGGCCTGTTGTAAGGCAGGTCCTCACCAGACATCACCGGCAACAACGTCGCCTATGGGCATAAACCCACCGTCGCAGGACCAGACTGGACTAGCAAAAAAGTTATCTTCACTAACAAGTCACAGTTTTGTCTCACCAGGGGTGATGGTTGGATTCGCGTTTATCGTCGAAGGAATGAGCATTACACCGAGGCCTGTACCCTGGAGCGGGATTGATTTGGAGGTGAAGGGTCTGTCATGGTCTGGGGCGGTGTGTCACAGATCATCGGACTGAGCTTGTTGTCATTGCAGGCAATCTCAATGCTGTGCGTTACAGGGAAGACATCCTCCTCCCTCATGTGGTACCCTTCCTGCAGGCTCATCCTGACATGACCCTCCAGCATGACAATGCCACCAGCCATACTGCTCGTTCTGTGCGTGATTTCGTGCAAGACAGGAATGTCAGTGTTCTGCCATGGCCAGCGAAGAGCCCGGATCTCAATGCCATTGAGCAAGTCTGGGACCTGTTGGATCAGAGGGTGAGGGCTAGGGCCATTCCCCCAGAAATGTCCGTGAACTTGCAGGTGCCTTGGTGGAAGAGTGGGGTAACGTCTCACAGCAAGAACGGGCAAATCTGGTGCAGTCCATGAGGAGGAGATGCACTGCAGTACTGAATGCAGCTGGTGGCCACACCAGATACTGACTGTTACTTTTGATTTTGACCCCCCCTTTGTTCAGGGACACTATTCAATTTCTGTTAGTCACATGTCTGTGGAACTTGTTCAGTATATGTCTCAGCTGTTCAATCTTGTTATGTTCATACAAATATTTACACATGTTAAGTTTGCTGAAAATAAACACAGTTGACCGTGAGAGGACGTTTCTTTTTTTGCTGAGTTTAGTTTATTGCTTCTGTTGATGTGACTGTCACTGTGGAGACTTGCTATAATCATACCGTGAAAAATACCCAAAATAACAACTATAATTGTTGTTTTACCCCTGTAGCCCACTTGGTAGAACATGGTGCTATTTTACTCACATTAGGCTGTCAACCATGTCCAATCATCTCCATGTGCATGTTTCAAAAGCCAGTCATGTATAACTTCTCATTATTTGGAAGAAGAACACAGCCTCTAGCGTCACACACGTCCATCTTTCGAAAGATGGAGGGGTGCGACACTATTGGTTGACTCAGACAAGCACCTGGAAATAAAATAGAGACGTCCAGACACTACACGTTCGAGACAGAACTGTAGCTAGCTAGCCAGCAAACCAACCAACCTACCTTCTCCTGGACTATCAGCTTTTCATACCACAAGGTAAGATTAAAAACATAAAAGCTACTGCAATGGTGATATTTACTATTATATATATTTTTTAAATTGAACCTTTATTCAAATAGGCAAGTCAGTTAAGAACAAATTCTTATTTATAATGACGGCCTACAAGGGAACAGTGGGTTATCTGCCTTATTCAGGGGCAGAATGACCGATTTTTACCTTGTCAGGTCGGAGAGTCCATCCGGCAATCTTTCGGTTACTGGCCCAACGCTCTAACCACTAGGCTACCTGCCGCCCCGTAAATATTAACCAGAGCCAACTTGTTCTCAGACAGCAGAATTTAAATATAAACCGCTAACTTGTGGCTATCAATAGTTGTTGCTTAACTTAGCTGCGAGGCAAGCTAGCTAGCTAGCATGGTAATGGTACAGTATAGTTACAGTAGCTCTAGCATTCATTTTCATAGGTTAGTGAGAACTGTCAAAGTTGGTTATATCTAAAATATAATGCAATCTGCTAATGTTACCAAGGTTAAGTTAGTCCATTTTAGTAAATGCTATTCAGCTAGCTAAGTTTATTAGCTATCTAGAAAACAGCTTACAGTATGGTCATGTTTATCATTTGGTAATGTTACAGTAGCATTATTTTTCAAATGGGGGGAGCTTTCAGAGTTAGCATCACCTCATTGACTAGCTAGCTAGGTAGCTATATTATTATGCCAGCTAAGTTAGATAATGCTTTGATGTCAATGCTTTGATATCCAGGGGACAAACTATGGTTATAAACATCTCTAGCCATAGCTAACATTACCCATGTAAAATCAGTCAGTCCCTGATATAGCGAGACTTAAGTGCAAATCAATCCCAGAACAACAGCAAAGGACCTTGTGAAGATGCTGAAGGAAACAAGTACAAAAGTATCTATATCCACAGTAAAACGAGTCCTATATCAACATAACCTGAAAGGTCGCTCAGCAAGGAAGAAGCCACTGCTCCAAAACCGCCATAAAAAAGCCTGACTACGGTTTGCAACTGCACATGGGGACAAAGATCGTACTTTTTGGAGAAATGTCCTCTGGTCTGATGAAACAAAAATAGAACCGTTAGGCCATAATGACCATCGTTATGTTTGGAGGAAAAAGGGGGAGGCTTGCAAGCCGAAAAACACCATCCCAATTGTGAAGCACAGGGGTGGCAGCATCATGTTGTGGGATGCTTTGCTGCAGGAGGGACTGGTGCACTTCACAAAATAGATGGCATCATGAGGTAGGACAATTATGTGGATATATTGAAGCAACATCTCAAGACATCAGTCAGGAAGTTAAAGCTTGGTCGCAAATGGGTCTTCCAAATGGACAATGACCCCAAGCATACTTCCAAAGTTGTGGCAAAATGGCTTAAGGACAACAAAGTCAAGCTATTGGAGTGGCCATCACAAAGCCCTGACCTCAATTCTATAGAAACTTTGTGGGCAGAACTGAGAAAGTGTGTGCGAGCAAGGAGGCCTACAACCTGACTCAGTTACACCAGCTCTGTCAGGAAGAATGGGCCAAAATTCACCTAACTTATTGTGGGAAACTTGTGGAAGGCTACCCGAAATGTTTGACCCATGTTAAACAATTTAAAGGCAATGTTAACAAATACTAATTGAGTGTATGTAAACTTCTGACCCACTGGGAATGTGATGAAAGAAATAAAAGCTGAACGAAATAATTCTCTCTACTACTATTCTGACATTTCACATTTTTAAAATAAAGTGTTCCTAACTGACCTAAGACAGAATTTCTACTAGGATTAAATGTCAGGAATTGTGAAAAACTGAGTTTAAATGTATTTGGCAAAGGTGTATGTAAACTTCTGACTTCAACTGTATGTTATTTTCCAAAAAGCTTAAAAATGTATTGGATGATCTATGCATATTTACATTGGATGGTTCCCACATTGATCGTGTCCCCACTTATAAATATCTGGGTATCTGGATTGACGAAAAGCTATCTTTCAAAAAGCATATTGATGAGTTGGTTAAGAATAATTAAAATGTGCTTCCTTTAAAGGATAGGGCATGCCTTTGGTTAAATAGCAGAAAACAAATAATTCAGTAGACATTCATTCCGGCTTTAGACTGTGGCGATATCGTCCATATGAATGCAGCTGCCACTGTATTGAAGCCATTGGGCGCAGTTTATCATTGGGCACTACGCTTTATTATGGGCGATAGGTTCAGTACACATCACACTGCATTCTGTATCAGAAAGTAGTCTGGCCCTCTCTTAAGTCTTGTTGTTCATAACGCCCTCTTGTGCAAACTTCCGCCATACCTTACTTCATCTTTAAATTACAGACATACGAGTCACCAGACCCGATCTCAGGGATGGCTAACTCTGGAGATCCCTTCAGTCTCCACTGGGTTAGGTAAATGTGTGTTTAGTTTTTTTTGCACCTTCCTTGTGGAATGATCTCCAGAACTCTAAGGTTGGAGGTTTTGGTGACGCTAGGACGGTTCAGATTGTTGACTTTTTTACTGAGGAATGTGTTTGCTTTTCATGATCGTGTTTTGTAAGTTACAGTGAGGGAAAAAAGTATTTGATCCCCTGCTGATTTTGTACGTTTGCCCACTGACAAAGGAATGCCCAGTCTATAATTTTAATGGTAGGTTTATTTGAACAGTGAGAGACAGAATAACAACAAAAAAATCCAGAAAAACCCATGCCAAAAATGTTATAAAATGATTTGCATTTTAATGAGGGAAATAAGTATTTGACCCCTCTACAAAACATGACTTAGTACTTGGTGGCAATACAGAGGTCAGACGTTTCTTGTAGTTGGCCACCAAGTTTGCAAGCATCTCAGGAGGGATTTGGTCACACTCCTCTTTGCAGATCTTCTCCAAGTCATTAAGGTTTCGAGGCTGACGTTTGGCAACTCGAACCTTCAGCTCCCTCCACAGATTTTCTATGGGATGTCTGGAGACTGGCTAGGCCACTCCAGGACCTTAATGTGCTTCTTCTTGAGCCACTCCTTTGTTGCCTTGGCCGTGTGTTTTGGGTGATTGTCATGCTGGAATACCCATCCACGACCCATTTTCAATGCCCTGGCTGAGGGAAGGAGGTTCTCACCCAAGATTTGACGGTACATGGCCCCGTCCATCGTCCCTTTGATGCGGTGAAGTTGTCCTGTCCCCTTAGCAGAAAAACACCACCAAAGCATAATGTTTCCACCTTCATGTTTGATGGTGGGGATGGTATTCTTGGGGTCATAGGCAGCATTCCTCCTCCTCCAAACACGGCGAATTGAGTTGATGCCAACGAGCTCCATTTTGGTCTCATCTGAACACAACACTTTCACCCAGTTGTCCTCTGAATCATTCATATGTTCATTGGCAAACTTCAGACGGGCATGTATATGTGCTTTCTTGAGTAGGGGGACCTTGCGGGCGCTGCAGGATTTCAGTCCTTCACGGCGTAGTGTGTTACCAATTGTTTTCTTGGTGACTATGGTCCCAGCTGCCTTGAGATCATTGACAAGATCCTCCCGTGTAGTTCTGGGCTGATTCCTCACCGTTCTCATGATCATTGCAACCCCACGAGGTGAGATCTTGCATGGAGCCCCAGGCCGAGGGAGATTGACAGTTATTTTGTGTTTCTTCCATTTGCGAATAATCGCACCAACTGTTGTCACCTTCTCACCAAGCTGCTTGGCGATGGTCTTGTAGCCCATTCCAGCCTTGTGTAGGTCTACAATCTTGTCCCTGACATCCTTGGAGAGCTCTTTGGTCTTGGCCATGGTGGAGAGTTTGGAATCTGATTGATTGATTGCTTCTGTGGACAGAAGCAATCTATCAATCAATCTTTTATACAGGTAACAAGCTGAGATTAGGAGCACTCCCTTTAAGAGTGTGCTCCTAATCTCAGCTCGTTACCTGTATAAAAGACACCTGGAAGCCAGAAATCTTTCTGATTGAGAGGGGGTCAAATACTTATTTCCCTCATTAAAATGCAAATCAATTTATAACATTTTTGACATGCGTTTTTCGGGATTATTTTGTTGTTATTATGTCTCTCACTGTTCAAATAAACCTACCATTAAAATTATAGACTGATCATTTCTTTGTCAGTGGGCAAACGTACAAAATCAGCAGGGGATCAAATACTTTTTTCCCCTCACTGTACTTCTTTTAAATTGCTTATACATACTAGGTCGACCGATTAATCGGAATGGGCGATTAATTAGGGCCGATTTCAAGTTTTCTTAACAATCGGAAATCAGTAAGTCGCTCTGGATAAGAGCGTCTGCTAAATGACTAAAATGTAAAAATGTAAAATGTGGTAGGCAAGTCAGTTAAGAACACATTCTCATTTTCAATGACGGCCTAGGAACGGTGGGTTAACTGCCTTGTTCAGGGGCAGAAAGACAGATTTTTACCTTGTCAGCTCAGGGATTCAATCTTGCAACCTTACGGTTAACTAGTCCAATGCTCTAACCACCTGCTTTACATTGCACTCCACGAGGTTACTCGAATGCAGTAAGAAGCTAAGGTAAGTTGCTAGCTAGCATTAAACTTATCTTATAAAAAACAATCAATCAATAAATCAATCAATCATAATCACATGGTTGATGATATTACTAGTTTATCTAGCCTGTCCTGCATTGCATATAATCGCATAGGTACACGTTGCTCCAACCATAAACATCAATGCCTTTCTTAAAATCAATACACAAGTATATATTTTTAAACCTGCATATTTAGTTAATATTGCCTACTAACATGAATTTCTTTTAACTAGGGAAAATGTGTCACTTCTCTTGCAAACAGAGTCAGGGTATATGCAGCAGTTTGGGCCGCCTGGCTCGTTGCGAACTGTGTGAATACTATTTCTTCCTAACAAAGACAGCCGACTTCGCCAAACGAGGATGATTTAACAAAAGCGCATTTGCGAAAAAAGCACAATCGTTGCACGACTGTACCTAACCATAAACATCAATGCCTTTCTTAAAATCAATACACAGAAGTATATATTTTTAAACCTGCATATTTAGCTAAATGAAATCCAGGTTAGCAGGCAATATTAACCAGGTGAAATTGTGTCATTTTGCGTTCATTGCATGCAGTCAGGGTATATGCAACACTTTGGGTAATTTGTCAGAATTTTACGTAATTATGACATAACACTGAAGGTTGTGCAATGTACAGGAATAACGTTTTGTTTTCGAGATGATAGTTTCCGGATTCGACCATATTAAATGACCTAAGGCACGTGTTTCTGTGTGTTATTATGTTATAATTAAGTCTATGATTTGATAGAGCAGTCTGACTGAGAGATGGTAGGCAGCAGCAGGCTCGTAAGCATTCATTCAAAATAGCACTTTCGTGCGTTTTGCCAGCAGCCCTTCGCAATGCATTGCGCTGCTTATGACTTCAAGCCTATCATCTCCCAAGATTAGGCTGGTGTAACCCATGTGAAATGGCTAGCTAGTTAGCCAGGTGCGCGCTAATAGCGTTTCAAACGTCACTCGCTCTGAGACTTGGAGTAGTTTTTTCCCTTCCTCTACATGGGTAACGCTGCTTCGAGGGTGGCTGTTGTCGATGTGTTCCTGGTTCGAGCCCAGGTAGGAGCGAGGAGAGGGACGGAAGCTATACTGTTACACTGGCAATATTAAAGTGCCTATAAGAACATCCAATAGTCAAAGGTATATGAAATACAAATCGTATAGAGAGAAATAGTCCTATAATTCCTATAATAACTACAACCTAAAACATCTTACCTGGGAATATTGAAGACTCATGTTAAAAGGAACCACCAGCTTTCATATGTTCTCATGTTCTGAGCAAGGAACTTAAACGTTAGCTTTTTTACATGGCACATATTGCACTTTTACTTTCTTCTCCAACACTTTGTTTTTGCATTATTTAAATCAAATTGAACATGTTTCATTATTTATTTGAGGCTAAATTGATTTTATTGATGTATTATATTAAGTTAAAATAAGTGTTCATTCAGTATTGTTGGTATTGTCATTATTACAAAAAAATAATAAATAAATAAATAAAAATAGACTGATTAATCGGTATCGGCTTTTTTTGGGGGGTCCTCCAATAATCGGTATCGGCGTTGAAAAACCATAATCGGTCGACCTCTAATACATACTATGTTTTTGTTGCATTAGAATTGCAAATATTGTGAATTTGTATGACTGTGTGCAGGGCTCCCTTGAAAAATAGGCCTTGGTCTAAATAACATTCCGTTTAACCCCCTTGGCCTATATGGATAGGGCTAAATTGAAATATTTCTTACAGAAGAAATATCGAAAAGAATATGCATAACCATCATGGTAATTAAAAGGGAACAGTTTGGAGATTATGGGTAAATTATTTGAGTAAAGTTGAGAACAGTTCATCTGAAACAAGACTGAATCCAAACATTACACTGTTGATTTTATGTGCAGTCAAAATCGTCTATACGTTTTGCCGCATTTGTTGATAACAAAATCTGAAAATACCCTGGATACATTCAGTAACATGAAAAGAATGTTCTTGGAACATTTTGGGTAGGTGCAACATAATACAAAAATATAACAAGGTTTGTATTGAGGTCTAACTGGTGTTTTAAAGTGGCCACACACAGTCTCCAAAGTGTGCCAGTTCCTAAGTAATTCTAATGCCCTTTTCTGACTCAAAGAAGATTCTTAAACTATAAGGTGCTTTTTTTCAGCTCCCCGAACTGTGCCGTTGACGAACTAGAGCGAGCACGCTTGTAGATGTTTTGTTTGGACCACAGCCCTGCATCCCTGCCTTTACACAATTGTTCTTGTCGTTTACACGATCCAAAAACAGTCCATTATTAACCATAATCTGGGTCAGGTGGACATAATTTCAAAGCTTGTTCTGTTGCCAACACGACTAGCTAAATAAAAAAATACAATCTTATAGTGTTAGGCTTTCAAAAGGTAATTCAGAGAAACAGATTGTAATATTTGTGCGCATAGAATGGAGTCCATTCAGATGCGTGGTCCGTTGCCAATTTTCTTCACAATACAACAAGCCAAGGCTCATTCTGTTTAGGACAACCCAGGGTATTATGCCATGTCATCTTGTAACTGTACATCAAACATATTGATCATAAATGTTGACACTGTATATACTATGTGAGTTTTACGATATGGAAATATGAAGTGCACATTTGGACTCACAGGTGCTTGGCTTGCTTGTATAACATCAAAGTGCTAATTATTATAATCATCACATCATCTTTGAGAATACATAGAGTCCACGTAACTTACAGTATTTCCCCCACTCAGACAACAAAAAGTTAGCAAAATGTCCCAATTAGCGGGAGGGACGGGGGCAACTTCTTGTCAGAACCCAGTCAGGCATGGGGAACAGGGAGTTCACACGCGAGTGCTATTTGCAGCATTCTTTGAAAGGACTCTTCCTTCCATCCTCTCAACCTGGTATCGAAAGACGCTCTCTAGTTACACTCCACAGTAATACACAGGTCACCCTCTAGATTGTGCAGTATGCCCGCTTGTGTATGCATAGTGTGTGTGTACCACTGACCCTGAAGCTGTCAGGGGAGTCAAGGTGCAGCCTCTGTCTGATGTCCTCGGAGGCGCCGGCACATAGCCTGTAGAAAATGTGGTAGTTCCTCTCCTCTTTACTCTGCATGCAAATCCTTGACTTCTCCAGCAGGTAGTGGGACACGAAGCCACCCACCACTTTATTCTGTCACACACACACACACACACACACACACACACACACACACACACACACACACACACACACACAATGTGGGCCAATGAAGCAACAATGAAATTTACCAAAACACAGAATTTACTTTTTAGGCTGAAATTGCATTAGCCACAGAAAATGATGGCTAACCTTTTCATTGAAGTGGATTTCCACAAATTTCCCAAAACGACTGCTGTTGTTATTTCTGACTGTCTTGGCGTTTCCAAAGGCCTCAAGCAGGGGGTTTGCTGAAATGTACAGGCACAAAATAAGTATTGGGATCTCTTCCACTTTGGATGGCCAAAGAACGATTTGGAAGTTATTGGTGAAGTTATTTGTTAAATCCTACCTTGAACAATTCTCTCATCAATATCTTGACCCGTTCCGTATGATGTTGTTAAATATCTATAGGATGAAGAATAGCAATGATGCTACAGTATATGACGTTAATCTTTGGACTAGGGCTATTAACTCAAGTTAACTTTTTGTAATTTGAGTGGACACATTTTTTCATCATGATTAATCGCATTGTCTGAAAGCGTTCAAAATACACTGAAAACATCCAAAATACATAATCTATACAGCTAAAAACGAGGTTAAAGGAAGTGTGCGTTTATCAATTTACCTGATTTTGCTAACGTCAATATTCTTGTAATAATTAAAATTACAGCTCAATTTGAGCAAATTCAGAATTTGCGTTGAATCGTAATTAGTAAGCAAATCCTGCGATTAACTTCATAAAAAAATATATATATATTGTTTGACAGCCCTACTTTGGAGATGAGTGAAATTACAGAAAACATGGCTTATGCACTGACGTCATTACACAACATCGGGCTCGACATACAGGGCTGCCTGCTGGCCCAGGGAGGTTGAGGAAACCCTCTGGGTCTGTCAATCATCCATGTCAGTGGCCCACTTGTGCCAGTGATACAAATATTGTAATAATGCTATTTTCAATCTAGGCTATATAATAATTGATTAAAAAAAATAAGAAATTCCTAAAGCTATTAGGTATGTAGATTATTTATCACGCGCGCACAGCACACTGCCTATTTTGAGCGGAAAATCTGTTGGGCAAGAGTGCACAGCTCTCAACTGGTTGTCGTGTGGAATAGCTCACAGCATAATGACAGCGGTATGGTAGGTACTAGGAAATACTTCTTAAAAATTGGTCTCCTGACGTGGTTTAAGCATTGATGTGGACTTGTGAAAACCTGAAAAATACTCAGAATCCTGGAAAAACAAAACCAGGAAAACTGAATTTAGCAAAAGATAAGAGATTTTATAGCCTGCTGACTGTTCAAAATCGCTAACAATAACAGCCTCCCTCCAAACAATCAATGTAACTATGACATTGTTAAGTTAAAATGTAATTATTTGTGTCTAGAGGGTAGGTTATTATAGGCTATAGGATACTTGTTCGACCCGCAAATTAAAGATAAAATCACCTGATATTGAAATTAGACCTTTTCTGTTAGATTTTGCACTGGGAGAGTATTTTTTTCTTCAGTTCAGGCCAGCAGCTTTCAGTGGACACTATCAAGGCGTTTCACTGACAAATATACCTGAACGTCAAGCCCTAAACATGGTACGTTTGGTTAAAGGTAGAATCAACTATATGAAGTTGCAATGAACAGCACTGCAGATATTGAGATGAGCGCGATGCAATACTTTGCTCTCACACAGTCACACAGAGTTACTGTGCACATGCAAGGGTGCGCTTCATGCTGCTTCAACGTGACAGCTACAGGACCAAAACAGCTGAGAAGTTTAGTCTCGCGCTACAACACTCTTAATTGTTGCGGAAATTGACCCATTGTTTACGTCGTGCATGCAACGTTATCTCGCTCAGTCTATCTTTAATATTTTCAAGGTTGTCTGTAATAACTAACAAGATCATAGTAGTCAGTAGTATTTTAGGCCAGACCTGAGGACAAACTTTGTGTTTTCTGTCTTCCCGGCCCCAGATTCTCCAGACACTATGATAGACTGGCTCATCTTCAGCACCCTCATGTCCCGGTATGCCTTGTCCGCTGAAAGACAGAAAGCCAAAAAAAAAAACACATAATCAATCAAGTAATGATCTGATGCTTTGGCAACACTTTTACATGACATAGTCCTAGGCTTTATTCAAATGTATGTCAAATGTAGCCATTGCTTTACATTTAAACACACTGCATTTATGACCAGTAACCAGGCAGTATAGCAGCCACTCATGTAATAGAGATGTCTGCCCTCACCGATAGCGTAGACGTGAGGTGGTAGAGTGCCCAGGGACCGGCCCTGATAAGACTTGATGGTCTCTGGAGCGTACAGTTTGGGTATGTCATAGTAAGGGTTCACCGCAATCAAGATGTTGGCCACATAAGTCTGTGTAGCAAAAAGTCACATTTTTAATCATCACATGAGCTAGAGCACACGTGGCCAAACTCATTTCATGGAGGGCCGAGTGTCTGCGGGTTTTCACTCCTCCCTTGTACTTGATTGAGAAATGAAGGTCACTAACTAGTAAAGAACTCCCCTCACCTGGTTGTCTAGGGCTTAATTGAAAGGAAAAAACCAAACATCCACAGACACTCGGCCCTCCGTGGAATGAGTTTGACACCCGAGAGCTAGAGCATCTGAATTTCACAACTAGGCCTATGACCACCAGATGTCTCTTACAGGAAAAGAATGGTCTATCTTAAAGGCCTAGGATTAATATACAATTGATTTGTAATGAGATGAAGACATCTTACATAAATCTTGTCTTTACTATACCGCACTCGGACGTTGTTTAAGAGTGTGCCTTCATTCAGGTACATAAGAGAACCTGAAAGAGAGAAAAACAGTCACTCATGAGAAAGCATCCTTTAAAGAGGTTCTCTGTTACTTTTGAAAACTTTTTAGCCAGTAGTTATGAAAGTAGCACTCACAAGACAGAAGTGGTCCACAAAAACTGCTTACTATGTCACATATGTGCAGATACTGTATGTGCAGCTTGCATGGCGCCGCAGAATTCTACGGCACGTTATTTAAGTGCCAACCACTGGCACCATTAATGCTAGTTTGACCACCAGAGGGCATCTTTGAGAAGCATTTGATAGCCTTCAATAGCAGCTGTAGTAGAAAATGTAAAACCTTTTTTGTAAGAACATAGTATACGGGACTGATTTTAAGAAATCTTGCTTCATTAATTTGCTTAATATTATGGGGTTTCTTATCCAAGAAAAACTAAAAACCCTCTGGGTTTCTGTTAGGATGGAAAAGAAAATATGGTGCTGTACAACGTGACTGTTGGGAGTAGGCTACAGTACTTGGCTATTTAGCTAAAGAATCCCTGTGTTGTGCGGGCACGCGGTTGACAGGGGTTCAATTCCCCAACGGGGAGGAAGGAGTAAGGTGTCAAAGGCCAAAACATTTATTTCTGTTTTTAGAGGGAGAGAACCGCTGGGCCAATTGTGCGCCGCCCTATGTGCCTTCCAATCACGGTCGGATGTGATACATAATAATACTTTTTGTTGTATTATTTGTTTTGTCTTTTCTGGTGGATTAAACTGAAATTGCAACCAATCACGGCCAGTTGTGATACAGCCAACCTAACTTAGAAATACATTTGGCGATAGAATTCTCCCCCTACCCTCCTTCTAGGCAAGTCTATTAATAGACTAATATATATAATAATAGCTAATAGATATAATGGCGCTGTACAACATGACCGTGCGTGTTTTTGTAAGAATATTTTCCAGTAAGCAACAATTTGTTTACCTTCATTAGACAACTTTGTTCCAATATTTCTGTAATTCAGTGATATTTATTCCCATAGTAATTTGTTATGGATCCATAACTAAATAAACATCTGCATTTTGAAAGAGTATTTTTATCACCATTTTATTAACGAAAGCATAAAGATATTGATGAAGAAATACTGTACTGCTGTTTTGAGTTAGAAATGTAACACTTCAGAGTACTTAATCATTGAATACATTGCAGGCAGGTGGATGTTCATACCTACAGTAGCCGGGCTATAAAGAGTCTATTGTCCTGCTAATTGGGCCACAAGTGTTTGAAAACCTGTTTTCAAAATGCCACCAGCTGTCCATCACTACTGTAAATAAAAACACAGCATCTTGTTTACATTCTTTATTGTAACCACAATGTCACAAATAAATAACGTGACCGGCCAGGAGTGGGCTGCAGTAAGAGCAAAATAATCCTAACAAAATATAAGAATAAAAACTTTAATGTAACAACAGTTTTAGTAAGTAATACTGAAGTCGTGCACAATTATCAGTTTCTATTTAGGTTTATGTCGCCCATTCATTGTCAGAGACACAGTAGGACCCGAAAGCATAATCAGTGCTCTAACTCCCCCTTGCGCTGGTCTGGAGCAATGAAGTGGTGACGCAGGGTACCGTACTAAACCACAAATTACCTCGAAGTCATGCAGCATAATTGCAAAACTTTTAGCGGGGCAACCACTGTATGAACTACACATTGACACCTCTAGCCTAAAGCGGGAGGTTTAAAAATAATAATCTTAGTCACCCAAGTACCGGAGCATGTCTTTAAAAACATCTGCACATTAAGTTACATACAACAACATTAAGTCCATTCCAGTCAAGCCAACTTGAAGATAGATAAAAGTAAAGTGTGAACTTACAGTTGTCCTCCATATGTTTGTTGACATCCTCCTCAGCAGGGAACACTTGGTTCATAGAAGCCAGAAAGGTCTGCAACATCAAAAGCATTTCTGTTATAAACATTTACACCCTCTTTTAATGTGAAGTCCTCCACCAGTAGCGGTACACTAAGAGCCAGACAATTTATTTATGTCTCATAAGGACCTCCTGAACATGTTCTAGTTCAATTTAGGAGATATATATAGATATGCACTACCGGTCAAAAGTTTTAGAACACCTACTCATTCAAGGGTTTTTCTAGAATTTTACTATTTTCTACATTGTAGAATAATAGTGAAGACATCAAAACTATGAAGTAACACATATGGAATCATGTAGTAACCAAAAAAGTGTTAAATCAAAATATACACTGCTCAAAAAAATAAAGGGAACACTTAAACAACACATCCTAGATCTGAATGAACGAAATAATCTTATTAAATACTTTTTTCTTTACATAGTTGAATGTGCTGACAACAAAATCACACAAAAATAATCAATGGACATCCAATTTATCAACCCATGGAGGTCTGGATTTGGAGTCACACTCAAAATTAAAGTGGAAAACCACACTACAGGCTGATCCAACTTTGATGTAATGTCCTTAAAACAAGTCAAAATGAGGCTCAGTAGTGTGTGTGGCCTCCACGTGCCTGTATGACCTCCCTACAACGCCTGGGCATGCTCCTGATGAGGTGGCGGATGGTCTCCTGAGGGATCTCCTCCCAGACCTGGACTAAAGCATCCGCCAACTCCTGGACAGTCCGTGGTGCAACGTGGCGTTGGTGGATGGAGCGAGACATGATGTCCCAGATGTGCTCAATTGGATTCAGGTCTGGGGAACGGGCGGGCCAGTCCATAGCATCAATGCCTTCCTCTTGCAGGAACTGCTGACACACTCCAGCCACATGAGGTCTAGCATTGTCTTGCATTAGGAGGAACCCAGGGCCAACCGCACCAGCATATGGTCTCACAAGGTGTCTGAGGATCTCATCTTGGTACCTAATGGCAGTCAGGCTACCTCTGGCGAGCACATGGAGGGCTGTGCGGCCCCCCAAAGAAATGCCACCCCACACCATGACTGACCCACCGCCAAACCGGTCATGCTGGAGGATGTTGCAGGCAGCAGAAAGTTCTCCACGGCGTCTCCAGACTCTGTCACGTCTGTCACGTGCTCAGTGTGAACCTGCTTTCATCTGTGAAGAGCACAGGGCGCCAGTGGCGAATTTGCCAATCTTGGTGTTCTCTGGCAAATGCCAAACGTCCTGCACGGTGTTGGGCTGTAAGCACAACCCCCACCTGTGGACGTCGGGCCCTCATACCACCCACATGGAGTCTGTTTCTGACCGTTTGAGCAGACACATGCACATTTGTGGCCTGCTGGAGGTCATTTTGCAGGGCTCTGGCAGTGCTCCTCCTGCTCCTCCTTGCACAAAGGCGGAGGTAGCGGTCCTGCTGCTGGGTTGTTGCCCTCCACGTCTCCTGATGTACTGGCCTGTCTCCTGGTAGCGCCTCCATGCTCTGGACACTACGCTGACAGACACAGCAAACCTTCTTGCCACAGCTTGCATTGATGTGCCATCCTGGATGAGCTGCACTACCTGAGCCACTTGTGTGGGTTGTAGACTCCGTCTCATGCTACCACTAGAGTGAAAGCACCGCCAGCATTCAAAAGTGACCAAAACATCAGCCAGGAAGCATAGGAACTGAGAAGTGGTCTGTGGTCCCCACCTGCAGAACCACTCCTTTATTGGGGGTGTCTTGCTAATTGCCTATAATTTCCACCTGTTGTCTATTCCATTTGCACAACAGCATGTGAAATTTATTGTCAATCAGTGTTGCTTCCTAAGTAGACAGTTTGATTTCACAGAAGTGTGATTGACTTGGAGTTACATTGTGTTGTTTAAGTGTTCCCTTTATTTTTTTGAGCAATGTATTTTATATTGAGATTCTTCAAATAGCCACCCTTTGCCTTGATGACAGCTTTGCACACTCTTGGAATTCTCTCAAACAGCTTCATGAGGTAATCACCTGGAATGCATTTCAATTAACAGGTATGCCTTCTTAAAAGTTAATTTGTGGAATTTCTTTCCTTCTTAATGCGTTTGAGCCAATCAGTTGTGTTCTGACAAGGTAGGGGGGTATACAGAAGATAGCCCTATTTGGTAAAATACCAAGTCCATATTATGGGAAGAACAGCTCAAATAAGTAAAGAGAAACAACAGTCCATCATTATTTTAAGACATGAAGATCAGTCAATATGGAAAATTTGAAGAACTTTGAAAGTTTCTTCAAGTGCAGTCGCAAAAACCATCAAGCGCTATGATGAAACTAGCTCTCATGAGGACTGCCACAGGAATGGAAGACCCCGAGTTACCACTGCTGCAAAGGATACGTTCATTAGAGCTACCAGCCTCAGAAATTGCAGCCCAAATAAATGCATCACAGAGTTCAAGTAACAGACACATCTCAACATCAACTGTTCAGAGGAGACTGTGAATCAGGCCTTCATGGTCAAATTGCTGCAAAGAAACCACTAATAAAGAACACCAATAAGAATAAGAGACTTGCTTGGACCAAGAAACACGAGCAATGGACATTAGACCGGTCAAAATCTGTCCAAATTGGAGATTTTTGATTCCTACCACCATGTCTTTGTGAGACGCGGTGTGGGTGAACGGATGATCTCCGCATGTGTATTTCCCACTGTAAAGCATGGAGGAGGTGGTGTTATGGTGTGTGGGTGCTTTGCTGGTGACACCTGTCTGTGATTTATTTATAATTCAAGGCACACATAACCAGCATGGCTACCACAGCATTCTGCAGCGATACACCATCCCAGCTGGTTTGGGCTGTCGTGACGTTGTATTAGTTAATCATTCGATGAGCAGCAGTCGTCACATTAACGGTTTATAATTGCGTGATTAAATGAATCAGGCAATTATTAACTCATAAACCTGGGGCACCATGGGAAAATTCGTTTTATTGAGTTTCTATTTCCCAAATTAACTCAAAGAATATCAGAATATCGATTTTACAACAGGCGCTAATTAATCAATTTCCTCTACAGTCTCATTCTGAACGTTGCATAATCCAGGAATCTGCACAAACCTGGGTCCCACCAATGAGTTCGTACCACACCAATTTTAGTTGATTATTTATTTACTAGAAAGCTAAAATGATAATAAAAGATAAACATAAACAAAAACACAGTCTAGGCTATTGATTAGAACTTAGTATAAAGGACCAACACACTATGAAGCGTGTTAAGCAAAATAGGGATTTCAAAAAGAGAGAAAAAGAGAAAGTACACGAGAGAAACATACATTTGGGTGCATTTGTCAGCTATCCTTATTATAACCCTAACCTTGCCCCGAACTGCCGCTCTTATGGGTCAGAATATAATGATGTAATTACGTGTTGAAGGTCTCCGTGGATTCTCCGCGTGGACTGTTTAGGCTTCTCAATGACGCTCTTCTCTGGTGCAACTCTCTGGTTGTCCTCACGATGTCAGTGTCCTTTTGGCTTAGTGGCCTGATTCCTCGCCCTTGTTCTGAAAGGGATCTTCAGAGGACAGCCAGCTCTGTAACTCAGAGCTCACAGCGTAGGAATGGAAACAGTGTAGATACCACGATTCGATGGGGAGTGGAGACCGGGTGGTCCGGCTTGAATTCACCCGCTTAGACATAGCTACTCATCCGTAGCATGGGTAGAAAAAAGATTTGTCTTCAACCTTGTGTTGCGTTCGTTGACTTTTCAGACCTTAGCTGCAGCACGGGTCACTTAGTCTGATATGTTCATTCTTAACTCACATGTCTTATACCCTCGGGTCAGAAGTGGGTGTAACCGCCTTTAGGGCAATTCTCTGGGCGTACCAAGTTAAGGCAAGGTCTAGATTTAACTCCAATCCAATTTTAGACAACTAACATCACATTTCATCTTTACCTAAACATTCTCTTTGATATGGGCATTTTCCACACAACGTCCAATGTATAAACATCAAGCATATACTATGAAAACTCTTAAAGTTACAATGTTTCCATTATAACATTTAACCTTTAATAACCAGACAAAAATGACAATAATTTTCATAATACATTTATCGTCATGACCACCATTGTGGCTGACGGAAACCATTGTTCCAAAGTCCCTTTATTGCATGTTTAATGTTCTGAGGCTGGTTCTCCATAGTGAGAGGACAAAGGATTTTAGTCTGTTGCCTAAGCTTTACAATGGCGTGAGGGGTCATAAAACCCCCACATCTTCCTATCCCTTGAGATCCCTTCTCCTCTGGTGGGGATGAAATCTCTCTGCAGGATTGTGGTCATTGGTAACCTGAGCCGAGCAGGACAGTCATGACAGGGCTTAGTGGGACTATCATTTGTTTTTCAACAGGACAATGACTCAACACACCTCCAAGCTGTGTAAGAGCTATTTGAACAAGAAGGAGAGTGATGGAGTGCTGCATCAGATGACCTGGCCTCCACAATTCCCCGACCTCAACCAAATGGTTTGGGATGAGTCAAACAGCAGAGTGAAGGAAAAGCAGCAAACAAGTGCTCAGCATATGTGGGAACTCCTTCAAGACTGTTGGAAAAGCATTCCAGGTGAAGCTGGTTGAGAGAATGCCAAGATAGTGCAAAGCTGTCATCAAGGCAAAGGGTTGCTATTTGAAGAATCTCAAATATAAAATACATTTCAATTTGTTTAACACTTTTATATATACTACATGATTCCATTTGTGTTATTTCATAGTTTTGATATCTTCACTATTATTCAACAATGTAGAAAATAGTAAAAATAAAGAAAAACTTTTGACAGGTAGTGAATATATATATATATATATATATATATATATATATATATATATATATATATATATATATATATATATATATATATCCACATATATACATACATACACACATATATATATATATACATATACACACACACACACAAAGTCGGAAGTTTACATACACCTTAGCCAATTACATTTAAACTCATTTTCACACAGTTCCTGACATTTAATCCTAGTAAAAATTCCCTGTCTTAGGTCAATTAGGATCACCACTTTATTTTAAGAACGTGAAATGTCAGAATAATAGTAGAGAGAATGATTTATTTCAGCTTTTATTTCTTTCATCACGTTCCCAGTGAATCACAAGTTTACATACACTCAATTAGTATTTGGTAGCATTGTCTTTAAATTGTTTAACTTGGGTCAAACGTTTTGGGTAGGCTTCCACAAGCTTCCCACAATAAGTTGGGTGAATTTTGGCCCATTCCTCCAGACAGAGCTGGTGTAACTGAGTCAGGTTTGTAGGCCTCCTTGCTTACACAGGCTTTTCAAGTTCTGCCCACAAATGTTCTATAGCATTGAGGTCAGGGCTTTGTGATGGCCACTCCAATACCTTGACTTTGTTGTCCTTAAGCCATTTTGCCACAACTTTGGAAGTATGCTTGGAGTCATTGTCCATTTGGAAGACCCATTTGCGACCATGCTTTAACTTCCTGACTGATGTCTTGAGATGCTGCTTCAATATATGCAAATCATTTTCCTACCTCATGATGCCATCTATTGTGTGAAGTGCACCAGTCCCTCCTGCAGCAAAGCACCCCCACAATATGATGCTGCCACCCCTGTGCTTCGGCTTGCAAGCCTCACCCTTTTTCATCCAAAAACACCGATCTTTCTGCCCATGTGCCGCTGCAAACCGTAGTCTGGCTTTTTTATGGCGGTTTTGGAGCAGTGACTTCTTCCTTGCTGAACGGCCTTTCAGGTTATGTCGATATAGGACTCGTTTTATTGTGGATATTGATACTTTTGTACCTGTTTCCTCCAGCATCTTCACAAGGTCCTTTGCTGTTGTTCTGGGATTGATTTGCACTTTTCGCACCAAAGTACGTTCATCTCTAGGAGACAGAACGCGTCTCCTTCCTGAGCGGTATGACGGCTGCGTGGTCCGATGGTGTTTATACTTGCGTACTATTATTTGTATAGATGAACATGGTACCTTCAGGCATTTGGAAATTGCTCCCAAGGATGAACCAGACTTGTGGAGGTCTACAACTTGTTTTCTGAGGTCTTGGCTGATTTCTTTTGATTTTCCCATGATGTCAAGCAAAGAGCAACTGAGTTTGAAGGTAGGCCTTGAAATACATCCACAGGTACACCTCCAATTGACTCAAATGATCAATTGAGTCAATCAAAAGCTTCCAAAACCATGACATCATTTTTGTGAATTTTCAAAGCTGTTTAAAGGCACGGTCAACTTAGTGTATGTAAACTTCTGACCCACTGGAATTGTGATACAGTGAAATAATCTGTCTGTAAACAATTGTTGGAAAAATTACTTAAGTCATGCACAAAGTAGATATCCTAACCGACTTGCCAAAACTATAGTTTGTTAACAAGAAATTTGTGGAGTGGTTTAAAAACGAGGTTTAACGACTCCAACCTAAGTGTATGTAAACTTCCGACTTCAACAGTATATATATATATATATATAGCTAACAGCGTGGTTAGTTAGCTAAGTCTTAAGCCTTGTTCACATTGGCAGTTTGAAGTGACAAAAAAAAAAAATACGCATATCTGATTCAAATCTTTTTTTTAAGTCTGAACGGTCAAAAAGCAAAAAAAATCAGATATTTCAAGCCACCTTCATAGGTAGTTTGAAATAAGATACAAATCTGATTCCTGGCCATGGGACAAATCTGATTTATTTGGCATAACTTGTTGCTTGCTAGCTACTCTGCTGACAGTTTAGAAAATACAGTGGCTTGCGAAAGTGTTCACCCCCCTTGGCATTTTTCCTATTTTGTTGCCTTACAACCTGGAATAAAAATTTATTTTTGGGGGGTTTGTATCATTTGATTTACACAACATGCCTACCACTTTGAAGATGCAAAACATTTTTTTTTAAAGACGATAAATAAAACTGTTGCCGGCCAAAATGGCCGGAAGAAAAAATATCACATTGCAAATTAATGCTTTTTATTCATTGTTGGAAATACCAGTCAAGTATTTGTCATGCTTATCGGTCTATGCGTTCATTTGGCCTGTGTGCATTTTCTTTAGTCATCATGCATCTTATTTATCTAACAAAACTATGACGCGCGCACAGCATACAGAGCCTATTTTGAGCAGGATTTCTTCTGCAGCTCCTCGGCTGGTTGCTGCTGGAGTAAAACATGTTTTTGTAAGTCCATTCATTGCTCAACAATTCTCAATGCAATCGCATGTTAACCTCTCTAGGGTAGGGGGCAGTATTTGCACGGCCGGATAAAAAATGTACCCGATTTAATGTGGTTATTACTACTGCCCAGAAACTAGAATATGCATATAATTGTTTGATTTGGATAGAAAACACCCTAAAGTTTCTAAAACTGTTTGAATGGTGTCTGTGAGTATAACAGAACTCATATGGCAGGCAAAAACCTGAGAAGATTCCTTACAGGAAGTGCCCTCTCTGACCATTTCTTGGCCTTCTACACTCTCTTTATTGAAAACTGAGGATCTTTGATGTAACGTGACACTTCCTACGGCTCCCATAGGCTCTCAGGAGGCAGAACCTTGAATGATGACTTTGCAGGCCATGGCTGAAAAACAGTAGCGCATTTGGATAGTGGTCGATCAGAGAACAATGAGACTGGGGGCGCGTGCACGAGCCAACACCATGTTTTTATTTTTTCGTCTTTGAACGAAAACAGGGTTTCCCGGTCGGAATATTATCGCTTTTTTACGAGAAAAATCACATAAAAATTGATTTTAAACAGCGGTTGACATGCTTCAAAGTACGGTAATGGAATATTTAGAATTTTTTTGCCACGAAACGCGTCGGGCGCGTCACCCTTTGTCACCCTTCGGATAGTGTCTTGAACGCACGAACAAAACAGAGGATATTTGAACATAACTATGGATTATTTTGAACCAAACCAACATTTGTTATTGAAGTAGAAGTCCTGGGAGTGCATTCTGACGAAGAACAGCAAAGGTAATGCAATTTTTCTTATAGTAAATCTGAGTTTGGTGAGGTCCAAACTTGGTGGGTGTCAAAATAGCTAGCCCGTGATGGCGAGCCATCTACTCAGAATATTGCAAAATGTGCTTTTGCCGAAAAGCTATTTTAAAATCGGACATAGCGATTGCATAAAGGAGTTCTGGATCTATAATTCTTAAAATAATTGTTATGTTTTTTGTGAACGTTGATCGTGAGTAATTTAGTAAATTCACCGGAAGTTTGCGGTGGGTATGCTAGTTCTGAACGTCACATGCTAATGTAAAAAGCTGGTTTTTGATATAAATATGAACTTGATTGAACAAAACATGCATGTATTGTATAACATAATGTCCTAGGATGGTCATCTGATGAAGATCATCAAAGGTTAGTGCTGCATTTAGCTGTGGTTTGGGTTTATGTGACATTATATGCTAGCTTGAAAAATGGGTGGCTGATTATTTCTGGCTGGGTACTATGCTGACATAATCTAATGTTTTGCTTTCGTTGTAAAGCCTTTTTGAAATCGGACAGTGTGGTTAGATTAACGAGAGTCTTGTCTTTAAAATGGTGTAAAATAGTCATATGTTTGAGAAATTGAAGTAATAGCATTTCTAAGGTATTTGAATATCGCGCCACGGGATTCCACTGGCTGTTGAGTAGGTGGGACGATTTCGTCCCACATACCCTAGAGAGGCTAACAGTTTTGGTGCACGATTAAAAAAGGTACTATTTTTATTTCTCAATTGGTAATTGAAGCGTGCCTCCCATTCAACATTCAAGTGCAGGCAACAGGCTATCAGTGTGTCACCCACCAGTTTACAAATGTGAGCTAGAGGCAGCATGCATTTGAAAATTGATTTAAATTTGTGAAACCTGAATGTTTTATCTCATATTTTGAGGCATGCCTTACCTTGCTTCAAAGTAGCCTATAGGCAAAATCTGACCACAGAACCGTGGAGGCAATTATTTATAAAGGCTTCAAAAGCCGTGCGTTTCAAGTTTGGGGAAGCTTACAATTTATCCTACCTTTTATACCATTCTGTGCGCTAGTTATTATTTTCATGGAACATTTGAATAATTACATTTTCGTTTTTCAAAATCATTGTACGTGGTTAATCATAAACTCTGAATTAAAATGATAAAAATGTAAAAGTTAAAAGTCAACTAATGTGAGATCACCAGCCTCTGCCATGTAGACACGTTGATACGCTGTGATCCATTAGATGCTAAAGAAATGAGTGTATGGAATTCATAGCCTATATGCCAATGCAGCAGTAGGGCTGGGCGATATGGCCAAAATATCATATCATGGTATTTTCAAATTTATGATGGTATTTGACGTTTTTTATAAATAAAAGTTCTACATTTGCTTTAAGAGCAGTGCGTGACCCAAGGGTGGCAACACATATTTTCAAAATTATTTCAATTGGTGTTTCTCCATTCTGATTGTTTTATACTGTTCAATTCAACTTGAACCTGAAGTAATTTGCTGCATTTCCTGCAAAAAAACTAGGCCTTATTTTTAACCAAATGTTGCATTTGCGATTTAGATCAAAACACTTGGGTGATGGAAATAGAATGTTTATTCTAATTCTATAGTTAGAATATAAATAATAGTGGGAACTTTGAATACAGTGTTGTTTGACACGACAACGAATGAAAATGCCATGGACGAGTTATTGTGACAGGGTAGGAACCAAAGTGATGTTCAGTGTTTCCTAGGGGACCTTATAATCTTTGTCTACATTAAATCTTTATTCATATAGCCAACATATTCATGCTTCGCCTATTTCTCTTTGATTTAGAAGATACTGTTGCACAAACAACATGCTGATTTAAGCCTCCACCAGTACTGGTATCAGGCTGACTCAGTACTTTTAATTGGCTAGTTAGCGATTAGCATTAGTGGCTAACACGAATTAGTTTAACTTGCTAAGAAAATACAAACTAGCTGTTTGCAGATGTAAGAAACACAAACTAATATTGTAGTTATAGAACGCTTGTGGATTTATATTAAGCTCAAAGTGGAAACAACATCGTTGTCATCAACATTGTTGCATGTGCTGCATTGACCATGCAGACTGAACGAAAGTGTATCGTGGTCAAGCAACAACAAATGCGCTCCTTGAGTGACAGGAGGTGGGACCAGGTCTGTGTGGAAAGCGGCATGACTCAAGTAGCGGAGTAAACTATACAAATGGACGTTGCACACGGCGTATCACATTTAACAAACCAAACCTTCAAATACCGCTATAGAAGGTAAAGTAAAAACCAGTCCGTGCATAAATACCGGTATATAGTAAAATACGGTATACCGCACAGCCCTATGCAGCAGTAGGCCTTCCATCGCTCTTTCACACCGGGGATTGGTGATTATCGACGGGGAGATTGTTGGAAAGATTTTTCAAATAGCTTACTGTGAGGAACTATAGTTTTACTATATTTTCATTGATAATGGATGTAATGCTAGGTGCGCGCACTCCCTCAACATTATCAGGACAGAGAAACCAAACATGCTGATTGCTCATATGGAGCACTCCAAACAAATTGACAAATCTCATAAATTATGGTAATGAAATAAACCAAAACTCGTTTCTCACAAGTGTAGCAGGTTGTGAACTCTGCAAACAATGTTTCCACTCAGAGAATGAGAATGGTAAATGTCTGTAATTAATACATGCATTAACAGAAATTAATGTAACCAAATGAAGGGAATTAACAGTACATTTACAATTAGTGATATACTGTATAAGGGGAATTGATTAAAAAAAAAAATCTATCAAAGTCCAAACAATTCCCTCAATGAATGCGTAAGAATTGGTGGGAGACAGCTGAGCCATTCTGGAGAGACTCGCCTATATCTTCGCCACACACCCCTCCCCTTCTTTTCTGATCATTTTATATTATACTCAAGAAACATTATCATCTTCACACATATTTTAGATGCTTTTCACTGACAGTCGCCATTCAATCAGCTAGGCCTACTGCCACGCGCACTGCCCAAATTGCGACCTTCCAAAACAGGCATCGGCCTACGAGCTTGCAATTTGAAACAATCCACAGCATTGTTTTAAAAAAAATATTAAATAAGCTAATACTAAGCTAAAGTATTTTGAATGATTTTATTTATTTCCATAGACAGTTGAAATTATATAATCTTGGCAAATGTATTTCCATTTACTTCCCTATTGGACCCACCGCAATGTCATTTCTCTCTTGTTCTATTGGTTTTTATATCAACTTTCTTTCATTGTTCAGAAGCCAAAAGGCAAAAT
This sequence comes from Salmo trutta, assembly GCF_901001165.1. Classification (NCBI taxonomy): domain Eukaryota; kingdom Metazoa; phylum Chordata; class Actinopteri; order Salmoniformes; family Salmonidae; genus Salmo; species Salmo trutta. The sequence goes on along the minus strand of NC_042981.1, from coordinate 39,869,021 downwards.
CCTAGTCATATTAGCAACCCATCGTAGTTGTTGCATCTTTAGATTCCCCATCTCTGTCATGCCTATCAGGTGAGCTGTTTAGAATAGTGTTTACCCGCAAATTACATTTTGGCTGCTTCATTACATGAGTTGCATATTCTGTTAAGATGCATTACCATCATCTAAATGTGGTTTCTGTCATTCTAAGCACAGTGGGTGGACACCCTAATGGGTTATGCACCAAATGCATATGAGTCCGGTAAATTTCTGAAATGGCTGGTAAATTTAAATCTTACCGGTCACGGTGCCACATTTTCCTAACAGAAAGCCTGCTAAAAAAGATACAGGTGTCTTTCCTAACTCAGTTGCCGACAAGGAAGGAAACTGCACAGTGATCTCACCATGAGGCCAATGGTGATTTTAAAACAGTTAGAGGTTAATGGTTGTAATATGAGAGAACTCAGGATGGATCAACAACATTGTAGTTACTCCACAATACTAAACTAAATGATAGAGTGAAAAGAAGGAAGCCTGTACAGATTAAAACATGCATCCTGTTAGCAACAAGGCACTTAATTAATACTGCAAAAAACATTGGCAAAGAAATTAACTTTTTGTCTTGAATACAAATTATTATGTCTGGGGCAAATCCAACACAATCACTGAGTACCACTTCATATTTTCAAGCATGGTGGTGGCTGCATCATGATATGGGTATGCTTGTCATCGGCAAGGATTAGGATTTTTGGGGGATAAAAAGAAACGGTATACAGTTACGGTTTTGACTTAAAATCGGCTTAAAAATCTTGAAGATTTTTTTAAAAGAATGGGCAAATATTGTAAAATCCAGGTGTGCAAAGCTCTTAGACACTTAACCAAAAAAACTCGTAGTTGTAACCCCCACCAAAGGTGCTTCCACAAAGTATTGACTCAGGGGTGTGAATACTTATGTAAATGTCTCTGTATTTAAATTTTCAATAAATGTGCAACAAACTTTAAAACATGTTTTCACTTTGTCATTATTGGGTATTGTGTGTAGATGGGTAAGAAAATACATCCCATTTAATCCATTTTGAACTCAGACTGTAACAACAAAATGTGTAATAAGTCAAAGGACGAACACTTTCTGAAGGCACTGTAAATTGAAAGGAACAAGCTGCTTGTGCGAGAAACAAGGGCAGGGACATGGCAGGCTGAATAATTTAGTGGGAGGGAAACAGGATACGAGCTGTGTGTCCTGGCTAGCGATATGAGCTCAGACTTGATTCTGTACTGTTACTGTGGGAACCCAGCTGTGTATTTACAACACCTTATACACACTGTGACAGGCCTAAACCCACTCCTGCCCAGATCATTTTATGAGCTCTACGTATGTATAGGTATGTGCGCGTCTGTGTGTGTGTGTCTAAGCTGCTTACCCCACTGGCACAAACAGCATGTAAGCAAAAACAGAATAAGCTTTGTGTGCAGCGGCTAATAAAGAGCTGCCAACCCCAACAACAATGGGAGCATTACTCCCCGCTAACAAGACATAGCCAGGATGCTCTAGCCCCGGTCTGACAGAGGATCATAGGCAGAGCTGTGATTTAATGAGCAGAAGTGAGCAGTGAATGTTGTTCAATTAGGCCCTGTATCCCTTAATGACTGGTTCTGGGCCTGTTTTGCTGTTAAACAGTTCATAATGGTTTCTGGTTAAGGATAAAAAGTAAACAGAGGGTAGTAAAGCCTTGTTCATAATGCAGCCCTTACAATCCCACCCCCGTGGAATTCTAATTCGCAAATAAAAAAATATAAAATGTGTTAGTTTAAAATAGAGATGTTATTTTTGCATTGGATGCGTCTCAATCCCCCGCTCCGCCTATGTCGCACTTCCGGATCTGCGGTGAAATGTGACAGGGGTAGAGCGGTGTTGGTCAAACCATGAGACATCCCGAAAATCGCTGTTCTCACAAAACTGTCTGTAGCGTCCAAACGGTTTGGCTACAAACTATGGCCTACAAACCCCTCTATTACTCTCACAAAAACAATGGTGTTTTCCGTTTTGCTTTATGACCTCCATAAGTGCCAGGAGACTCATCTGAAGTCTGTACAGACGATCTGCCATCGTCTGTCTGTAGCGTCCGAACCATTTGTAGCGTCTGAACTGAAGCATGGTGGTCGCAGCATCATGCTGTTGGGACGTTTTTCAGCAGCAGGGACTGGGAGACTAGTCAGGATCGAGGGAAAGATGAACAGAGCAAAGTACAGAGATCCTTGAAGAAAACTTGCTCCAGAGCAATCAGGACCCCAGACTGGGGAAAAGGTTCACCTTCCAACAGGACAACGACCCTAAGCACACAGCCAAGACAATGCAGGAGTGGCTTCGCGACAAGTCTCTGAATGTCCTTGAGTGGCCCAGCCAGAGCCCGGACTTGAACCCGATCTAACATCTCTGGAGGGACCTAAAAATATCTGTGCAGCGACGCTCCCCATCCAACCTGACAGAGCTTGAGAGGATCTGCAGATAAGAATGGGAGAAACTCCCCAAATACAGGTGCACCAAGCTTGTAGGGTCATACCCAAGAAGACAAGGCTGTAATCGCTGCCAAAAGGTGCTTCAACAAAGTACTGAGTAAAGGGTCTGAATACTTATGTAAATGTGATATTTCAGTTTGACATTTTTAAAACATTTGCAAAAATCTTTAAAAAAAAACAACAGTTTTTGCTTTGTCATTATGGGGTATTGTGTGTAGATGAGGGAAAAAACGATTTAATCAATTTTAGAATAAAGCTGTAACATAACAAAACGTGGAAAAAGTGAAGGGGTCTGAATACTTTCAGAATGCACCGTTGTTGCCAAACATATAGGGTTAAATACCTGTAAAAAAAAATAAAAAAATAAAAAAAATGTTTCCTGATCTTTCTTATATCTCTCAGATATAGGAGACACTTCAGAACAAACTTCCTTTTGATATTATTTTGGGACTATCAGATACACATAACATGAAATGACCCAGGGAATCGATAGATCATCATTCAGAGATGCACAAAAACAATAAAATATTAAAAATAGGTGAACCTTTCCTTTACTGCTAAAAATGCTGGAATACTGACTGTCCAAACAGTATGTTAGAAGTGATCAAATCAGATGTGTGTGTGTGTGTTCAGACAGCACTCATTTGCTGACATGGCTATGCTAGTTGTCGTAGTAACAACGGGTGTGTGTGCAGTGGTTTAGCCTGATAGGTGGTGGTGCTCCCTATCACTCAGAAGTTATGTAGCAAGCTAAGGGGACAACAATGCCTTCCATAGACGTTTCCAAGTTGCTTTGAATGTTCAAAATCATAGTAAGAACACTTTTAAAGCCTCAAAGCATAAGATGATCCAACATTATAAACAAGTAATTTTTTTCTAACCACAGCAGTCAACTGTTTAGCTTTCTAGCACATTCAGTAATTTATTTGTAAACAATTAACAAGCTAGTTGGCTACCACATGTTCTTCTCAAAACTGTCAACAGAGTAGCTAGCAAGCAACAAGATATGCCAAATATTAGTCTAAAAACCACTTGTAGGCAAATAAATCAGATTGGACCTTTCAGACAAGTTACATGACCAGGATTCAGATTTGTATCTTATTTCAAACCACCTACGAAGGTCGGCTTGAAATATCTGATTCCATTTGCTTTTTGGCTGTTCAGACTGCAAGATAAAAAAAGAAGATTTGAATCAGATATGCAAAACAATTATATTTGAGTCACATCAAACTAGAGGTCGACCGATTAATCGGCATGGCCGATTAATTAGGGCTGATTTCAAGTTTTCATAACAATCGGAAATCAGTATTTTTGGATGCCGATTACAATTTTAATTTTTAGACCTTTATTTAACTAGGCAAGTCAGTTAAGAACACATTGTCATTTTCAATGACGGCCTAGGAACGGTGGGTTAACTGCCTTGTTCAGGGGCAGAACAACAGATTTTTACCTTGTCAGCTCAGGGACTCAATCTTGCAACCTTATGGTTAACTAGTCCAACGCTCTAACCACCTGCTTTACATTGCACTCCACGAGGTTACTCGAATGCAGTAAGAAGCTAAGGTAAGTTGCTAGCTAGCATTAAACTTATCTTATAAAAAACAATCAATCAATCATAATCACTAGTTAACTACACATGGTTGATGATATTACTAGTTTATCTAGCCGGTCCTGCGTTGCATATAATCGCTTAGGTACACGTTGCTCCAACCATAAACATCAATGCCCATCATAAAATCAATACACAAGTATATATTTTTAAACCTGCATATTTAGTTAATATTGCCTGCTAACATGAATTTCTTTTAACTAGGGAAAATGTGTTACTTCTCTTGCAAACAGAGTCAGGGTATATGCAGCAGTTTGGGCCGCCTGGCTCGTTGCGAACTGTGAAGACTATTTCTTCCTAACAAAGAAAGCCGACTTCGCCAAACGGGGATGACTTAACAAAAGAGCATTTGTGAAAAAAGCACAATCGTTGCACGACTGTACCTAACCATAAACATCAATGCCTTTCTTAAAATCAATACACAGAAGTATATATTTTTAAACCTGCATATTTAGCTAAATGAAATCCAGGTTAGCAGGCAATATTAACCAGGTGAAATTGTGTCATTTTGCGTTCATTGCACGCAGTCAGGGTATATGCAACACTTTGGGTAATTTGTCAGAATTTTACGTAATTATGACATAACACTGAAGGTTGTGCAATGTAACAGGAATAACGTTTTATTTTCGAGATGATAGTTTCCGGATTCGACCATATTAAATGACCTAAGGCTCGTGTTTCTGTGTGTTATTATGTTATAATTAAGTCTATGATTTGATAGAGCAGTCTGACTGAGCGATGGTAGGCAGCAGCAGGCTCGTAAGCATTCATTCAAAATAGCACTTTCGTGCGTTTTACCAGCAGCCCTTCGCAATGCATTGCGCTGTTTATGACTTCAAGCCTATCAACTCCCAAGATTAGGCTGGTGTAACCCATGTGAAATGGCTAGCTAGTTAGCCAGGTGCGCGCTAATAGCGTTTCAAACGTCACTCGCTCTGAGAGTAGTTTATCCCTTCCTCTACATGGGTAACGCTGCTTCGAGGGTGGCTGTTGTCGATGTGTTCCTGGTTCGAGCGAGGAGAGGGACGGAAGCTATACTGTTACACTGGCAATATTAAAGTGCCTATAAGAACATCCAATAGTCAAAGGTATATTAAATACAAATCGTATAGAGAGAAATAGTCCTATAATTCCTATAATAACTACAACCTAAAACATCTTACCTGGGAATATTGAAGACTCATGTTAAAAGGAACCACCAGCTTTCATATGTTCTCATGTTCTGAGCAAGGAACTTAAACGTTAGCTTTTTTACATGGCACATATTGCACTTTTACGTTCTTCTCCAACACTTTGTTTTTGCATTATTTAAATCAAATTGAACATGTTTCATTATTTATTTGAGGCTAAATTGATTTTATTGATGTATTATATTAAGTTAAAATAAGTGTTCATTCAGTATTGTTGTAATTGTCATTATTACAACAACAAAAAAAATGATGTATTTTTTATTTTTATATTTTTTTATTTTTTATAAAATCGGCAGATTAATCGGCATCGGCTTTTTTGGCCCTCCAATAATCGGTATCGGCGTGAAAAATCATAATCGGTCGACCTCTACTTCAAACTGCCAATTTGAACAAGAGTTAGCTAACTAACCATGCTGTTAGCTAGCTACAGATGAAGTCGGAAGTTTACATACACTTAGGTTGGAGTCATTAAAACTCGTTTCTCAACCACTCCACAAATTTCTTGCTAACAAACTATAGTTTTGGCAAGTCGGTTGGGACATCTACTTTGTGCTTGACACAAGTAATTTTTCCAACAATTGTTTACAGACAGATTATTTCACTTATCATTCTCTGTATCACAATTCCAGTGGGTTAGAAGTTTACATACACTAAGCTGACGGTGCTTTTAAACAGCTTGGAAAATTCCAGAAAATGATGTCATGGCTTTAGAAGCTTCTGATAGGCTAATTGACATAATTTGAGTCAATTGGAGGTGTACCTGTGGATGTATTTCAAGGCCTACTTTCAAACTCAGTGCCTCTTTGCTTGACATCATGGGAAAATCAAAAGAAAATCAGCCAAGACTCAGAAAACAAATTGTAGACCTCCACAAGTCTGGTTCATCCTTGGGAGCAATTTCCAAACGCCTGAAGGTACCACATTCATCTATACAAACAATAGTACGCAAGTACAAACACCATGGGACCACGCAGCCGTCATACCGCTCAGGAAGGAGACGCGTTCTGTTTCCTAGAGATGAACATACTGTGGTGCGAAAAGTGCAAATCAATCCCAGAACAACAGCAAAGGACCTTGTGGAAACAGGTACAAAAGTATCTATATCCACAGTAAAACGAGTCCAATATCGACATAATGGGGCGGCACGTAGCCTAGTGGTTAGAGCATTGGACTAGTAATGTTCCAAGGCCGTCATTGAAAATAAGAATTTGTTCTTAACTGACTTGCTTGGTTAAATAAAGGTAAAATAAAAAAATATGTAAATAATCTGAAAGTCCGCTCAGCAAAAAAGAAGCCACCGACATAAAAAAGCCAGACTAAGGTTTGCAACTGCAAATGGGGACAAAGATCGTAATTTTGGGAGAAATGTCCTCTGGTCCGATGAAACAAAAATAGAACTGTTTGGCCATAATAACCATCGTTATGTTTGGAGGAAAAAGGGGGATGCTTGCAAGCCGAAGAACACCATCCCAACCGTGAAGCACGGGGGTGGCAGCATCATGTTGTGGGGGTGCTTTGCTACTGGAGGGACTGGTGCACTTCACAAAATAGATGGCATCATGAGGTAGGAAAATGATGTGGATATATTGAAGCAACATCTCAAGACATCAGTCAGGAAGTTAAAGCTTGGTCGCAAACGGGTCTTCCAAATAGACAATGACCCCAAGCATACTTCCAAAGTTGTGGCAAAATGGCTTAAAGACAACAAAGTCAAGGTATTGGAGTGGCCATCACAAAGCCCTGACCTCATTCCTATAGAAAATCTGTGGGCAGAACTGAAAAAGCGTGTGTGAGCAAGGAAGCCTACAAACCTGACTCAGTTACACCAGCTCTGTCAGGAGGAATGGGCCAAAATTCACCCAACTTATTGTGGGAAGCTTGCGGAAGGCTACCCGAAAAGTTTGACCGAAGTTAAACAATTTAAAGGCAATTTGGCTAAGGTGTATGTAAGCTTCCGACTTCAACTGTATATACACTCAGGCTTTGGAGAACTCATTCAGTGAAAGCAAAGCACTGGGGAGTGACATAAGGTATAGTGCATGAGGTGGCTCTTTTTCCTCTAAATGATATTTTCCACCAGGTAACGCAATCCCCACACTTTCTGCTGCTGTTGCTCCCATTATTTATTGATTGCCTCTGTTAGTGACACTGATATAGCGCAGGGTTGTTTTACATACTCTTACATTTATCATATTATCTGTTCAAACATCTCTGTAATTCAGGTCAAGTGCTTTCTGAAAGGGGAACATGCTGCAGTGTACCAGCCAAGGATCTAACCCACACTGATACCATCATGTGGTAGCAAATTCAGCTCTTGTAATGAACCTAGGGTCAACAGAGGTTAGGTTTTCGATTAGGGCCGGGACGATACCAGCATCATGATACTCGTTAGTATCGTGGCAAGGAAACAAGACATAAAGTGGATATAACTTCTTTGGAAAACAGCCTTAATGTTGAAAACAAACATTATGTTGAAATCCAGTCACATTTGTTTATTTTCCAAGCTTTAGCACACAATATTTTACATACAGCAGGTTTTCATTTTTCATTTTTGCCATGTAAAAAATATTGCGATACCGGTATCATCACAGCCCTAATTACGACATTACGTTATTCACCTAGTGACCCAATAACAATGATTCGGCCCTCCTGAGTGGCGCAGCGGTCTAAGGCACTGCATCGTAGTGCCAGAGGCATCACTACGGAACCTGGTTCGAGCACAGGCTGTGTCGCAGCTGGCCGCGATCGGGTTACCCATGAGGCGGTGCACAATTGACCCAGCGTCGTCCGGGATAGGGGAGGGTTTGGGGATATCCTTGTTCCATCGTGCTCTAGCAACTCGTGGTGGGCCGGGCGCATGCACGCTGACTACGGTCACCAGCTGTACGGTGTTTCCTCCGACACATTAGTGCGGCTGGCTTCCGGGTTAAGCGAGCACTGTGTCAAGAAGCAGTGCGTCTTGGCGGGGTCGTGTTTCAGACACATGGCTCTCGACGTTCGCCTCTCCCGAGTCCATACGGGAGTTGCAGCGATGGGAGAAGACTGTAACTACTAATTGGATATCACGAAATTGGGGAGAAAAAGGGGTAAAAAGTAAAAAAATATGTATATAAAAATGTATAAATAAAATACAGGTTGGAGTGATTGTGTGACGCGTATGTAATACAGAACATAAGCAGACACATTCTAAATCACAGGTGTAAAACTCATTCCATGGAGGGCTGAGTCCGAGTATATGCTGTTTTTTGTTATTTCCTTTCAATTTGTGTCCAATTAAGACCTAGACAACCAGGTGAGGGGAGTTCCTAAATAAATCAATAACCTTAATTGATCAATAAGTACAAGGGAGAAGCTAAAACCAGCATACACTCGGCCCTCCATGGAATGGGTTTGACACGTGTTCTAAACTGTGCCAAGTCTGACTGACCTTGCCCTTCCGGTTGAATGGTTCGATGGTGAGGACGCCAGCTCCAATGTCCACGATCATGCCCAGTTGAAACCCATCGGTGGGGTGGGGCGCCCACACTGGCTTCCCATCCTCCATGGCTAACTACAGCTACCCTGTGGGCTCTGCACAACATGGAAAGAGGAGAAGAGTCAGGAGGTAGAAGCCTGATGATATGCATGCCAACAACAAAATACTACTGAATTTCCCCTTGTGGGGTAGTTTAATAAAGTATGAAGCTATTGATCTATCTACAAGTCTACCTTCTGTACATCCCTGATTGAATAAACATGCCATGCTTCTTACTTCATTCAGATAAACAAGTATAGGCATATACAAAATTGTATGGCAACATTCATCCAACCATGTAAGTGTGTGCAACCCTAGTGTGTGCTTGTTTTCCCATTCCATTGTCTTGTTATTCCCTTGATTGACAGATCCTGTAAAAGTGGATTTGCCATATAAAGGGAACAGGACCTAGGTATATCTCCAGAGAGACTCTCCACTTGAGAGCAGAGTTTGAGTCATTTTGACAGGGAGCCAAAGGTGGTGACTTCAGAGGGGACTTCAGTAAAACTTGGGCTCTCACAAACTGAAAGTGTACAATCAAGAATGAAGTGTAGTTTTTGCTTGGCAAAATAGTTATTGAGTGCTGCTAACAATGGTGCAATTACACTGTAAATCAAGGACTAATGCTAAACATTTAGCTAGCCATTTCTGGTCACCTAAATAGTTACTATTTGGCCTATTTTGAGACCAATTATATTTCAAAAATGCTTTTAGTGGGTGAACTGAGGGAGCCAAGCATGTACCAGCTGTTGATGGTGGCATAACAATGACTCCCAACAACAGCAGTCAGAACAGGAGCGTGAAATACACCCCGTCACACCAGCCCCTAGAGGTTTGATCTGTCACTGTGTGAGGGGTGACTGGAGAGCTCCATTGTACAGCATCACTCAGTGATTGTTCTCCTAGTTAGCAGCTTCCCAGAAGTGTGTGTGTGTTTGTGGTTTCTCAGGACAGAGGGCTTGCTGGGTGTTTGGCGGTGACCCAGTTACAGCATGGACGCCTGGGAGATTCTTCCAGTGCACTCGTTAATTATTCAGCTTACGCTTGGCCAATCACTTAGTGATTAGATCAACAATGCCTGTTAGCTTGGGCATGGAGCTGAACTCAAAAGCAGACTAAGTTTAGGCCTACAGTAAATCTACTAATGTAGGTCCTATGAGTACGTGGACTGTATTAGGTCAGTTCTGTAGTTGGTTTGACACAGGCAAAATCAATTTTGTTCCCAACATAGGGTGTGTCATCATTTGGCAGTGTCACCATGCAGAGGCTTACAATTATGTTCCAATGCTAGAGTTAAGGAACAACTGTGTGCACCAGAGCCATTCATCAAAAATATAAATTAAATAAAACATCCAAACATGGATTGACTTCAACATTCATACTCCATGCAAATCATCAACAAGCACACCCAACACATACAATAGTGCTGATAGCTGTACCGTACACTTAATTGGTAATCCCATGGTGTAGGGTTCCCATACAGAACTGACCCTTGGCTCAGCTATCCAATTAGTTTGTGGGATTGAGGTAAAATGTCAGAGATTGCAAAGTGCTGAGATTTAGCAACTGAAAAGAGGAATTGGCCTATACGTGGCATAGTCGTTACTGTACCAGCATGTCTAGGCCTAATCATATTTCAAAGCAATAGTCCTACATACATTATGGAGATAAAGGCTATTAAAGGTTTAGGCCCACTGTCATATTTATTCTGGTCTGATGTCCTAAATTTCATATTTTTCAGATATTGGCCTAGGCCAGCGGCAGTGGTGGGAAAAGTACTCAATTGTCATACTTGTGTAAAAGTAAAGATACCTTAATAGGAAATGACTGAAGTGAATCACCCGGTAAACTACTAAAGTCTAAAAGTATTTGGAATGGAATTGCTAAAATGTACTTAAGTATCAAAAGTAAAAGTATAAATAATTTCAAATTCTTTATATTAAGCAAACCAGACTGCACTTTTTTATTTATTTTTATTGACGGATAGCCAGGGGCACACTACAACCCTCAGACATAATTTAAAAATGAAGCATTTGTGTTTAGTGAGTCTGCCAGGTCAGAGGCAGTTGTTTTGGGTGTCAGGGAAAATATATGGAGTAAAAAGTACATATTTTCTTCAGGAATGTAGCGAAGTTGCCAAAAATATAAATAGTAAAGTAAAGTACAGATACCCCAAAAAACGACTTAAAAACGACTTAAGTAGTACTTTAAAGTATTTTTACTTAAGTACTTTACACCACTGGCCAGTGGTGGGCAATAATTTTTGCTTGAGAGCCACATCGGGATTTAAAAATTCAGCGGAGGGGCGCAGTTTTTTCCCGGAACAATTTGTTAGTCAAAAGCAATTTGCTGGCAAGAAAAAAGGCAGTTATTTGAGAATGTATAGTCCTAGGTCCATTATCATTTCTACATACTCTATCTACACTGAACAAAAATAAAAAATGCAACAATTTCAAAGATCTTACTGAGTTAGAATTCATAAGGAAATCAGTCAATTAAATAAATTGAATTAATCCCTAATCTATAGATTTTACATGACTGGGAATACAGATACCTTTTAAAAAATTTAGGGGCTCAGAAAACCAGTCAGCATCTGGTGTGACCACCATTTGCCTCATGCAGCATGACATCTCCTTCCCATAGAGTTGATCAGGCTGTTGATTGTGGCCTGTGGAATGTGGTCCCACTACTCATCAATGGCTGTGCGAAAATGTTGGATATTGGCGGGAACTGGAACATTCTGTCGTACACGTCGATCCAGAGCATCCCAAACGTGCTCAATTGGTGGCATGTCTGGTGAGTATGCAGGCCATGGAAGGAACTGGGACATTTTCAGCTTCCAGGAATTGTGTACACACCCTTACGTCATGGGGCCGTGCACTATCATGCTGAAACAGAAGGTAATGGCGGAAGGATGAATGGCACGACAGTGGGCCTCAGGATCTCGTCACAGTATCTCTGTGCTTTCAAATTGCCATCGATAAAATGCAATTGTGTTTGTTGTCCGTAGCTTATGCCTGCCAACACCATGACCCCACAGCCAACCATTGGGCACTCTGTTCACAACAGCAAACCACTCGCCCACACAACGTATACATGCTGTCTGCCATCTGCCCGGTACAGTTGAAACCGGGATTCATCTGTGAAGAGCACACGTCTCCAGCGTGTCAATGGCCATCGAAAAGTGAGCATTTGCCCACTATGCAGTCACTTTACCCCTACCTATGTACAAATTACCTAGACTAACCTGTACCCCCGCACATTGACTCGGTAGCGCCTGTATACAGCCTCGTTATTTTTTTAAATTTTTTTTTTACTTTAGTTTATCTAGTAAATATTTTCTTAACTCTACTTCTTGAACTGCATTGTTTGTTAAGGGCTTGTAAGTAAGCATTTCACGGTAAGGTCTACACCTGTTGTATTCGGCGTATGTGACAAATACAATTTGATTTGAAGGCGGGTATGGGTGCAAACCCACAGTTTCTTCAGCTGTCCGGGTGGCTGGTCTCAGACGATCCCGCAGGTGAAGAAGCCGGATGTGAAGGTCCTGGGCTGGTGTGGTTACGTATGTTCTGCGGTTGTGAGGCTGGATGAACGTACTGCCAAATTCTCTAAAATGACGTTAAAGGCATCTTATGAAATGAACATTCAATTCTATACAGCTCTGGTGGATCTTCCTGCAGTCAGCATGTCAATTGCATGCTCCCTCAAAACTTGAGACATCTGTGGCATTGTGTTTTGTGACAATACTGCACATTTTAGAGTGGCCTTTTGTCCCCAACACAAGGTGCACCTGTGTAATTATCATGCTGATTATCTTGGCAAAGGAGAAATGCTAAATAGCAGGGATGTAAACAAATTTGTGCACAAAATTCGAGATAAATACGCTTTTCGTGCGTATGGAACATTTCTGGGATATTTTCTTTCAGCTCATGAAAGATGGGACCAACACTTTACATGTGGGGTTTATATTTTGTTTAGTATAGTTTTAGACGTTCAAGAGTGGCCTGGAGTGTTTTTGAACCCAAAATAATAACCCCCACCTGAAAACATGGAGGACATTGGCGCAACCAATTCATTATTTATAACAAATCCTGCTATGCCCTGCGACGAACCATCAAACAGGCAAAGCGTCAATACAGGGCTAAGATTGAATCATGCTACACCTGCTCCGACGCTCGTCTTATGTGGCAGGGCTTGCAAACTATTACAGACTACAAAGGGAAGCACAGCCGCGAGCTGCCCAGTGACACGAGCCTACCAGACGAGCTAAATCACTTCTATGCTTGCTTCGATGCAAGCAACACTGAGGCATGCATAAGAGCATCAGCTGTTCTGGACGACTGTGTGATCACGCTCTCCGTAGCCGACGTGAGTAAGACCTTAAAACAGGTCAACATACACAAGGCTGCGGGGCCAGACGGATTACCAGGACGTGTGCTCCGGGCATGTGCTGACCAACTGGCAGGTGTCTTCACTAACATTTCAACATGTCCCTGATTGAGTCTGTAATACCAACATGTTTCAAGCAGACCACCATAGTCCCTGTGCCCAAGAACACAAAGGCAACCTGCCTAAATGACTACAGACCCGTAGCACTCACGTCCGTAGCCATGAAGTGCTTTGAAAGGTCGGTAATGGCTCACATCAACACCATTATCCCAGAAACCCTAGACCCACTCCAATTTGCATACCGCCCAAACAGATCCACAGACGATGCAATCTCTATTGCACTCCACACTGCCCTTTCCCACCTGGACAAAATGAACACTTATGTGAGAATGCTATTCATTGACTACAGCTCAGCGTTCAACACCATAGTACCCTCAAAGCTCATCACTAAGCTAAGGATCCTGGGACTAAACACCTCCCTCTGCAACTGGATCCTGGACTTCCTGACGGGCCACCCCCAGGTGGTGAGGGTAGGTAGCAACACATCTGCCACACTGATCCTCAACACTGGAGCTCCCCAGGGGTAGGTGCTCAGTCCCCTCCTGTGCTCCCTGATCACCCACGACTGCATGGCCAGGCACGAATCCAACACCATCATTAAGTTTGCAGACGACACAACAGTGGTAGGCCTGATCACCGACGAGACAGTCTATAGGGAGGTCGTCAGAGACCTGGCCGGGTGGTGCCAGAATAACAACCTATCCCTCAACGTAACCAAGACCAAGGAGATGATTGTGGACTACAGGAAAAGGAGGACCGCGCACACCCCCATTCTCATCGACGGGGCTGTAGTGGAGCAGGTTGAGAGCTTCAAGTTCCTTGGTGTCCACATCAACAACAAACTAGAATGATCCAAACACACCAAGACAGTCGTGAAGAGGGCACGACAAAGCCTATTCCCCCTCAAGAAACGAAAAAGATTTGGCATGGGTCCTGAGATCCCCAAAATGTTCTACAGCTGCAACAGAGAGCATCCTGACTGGTTGCATCACTGCCTGGTACGGCAATTGCTCGGCCTCTGACCGTAAGGTACTACAGAGGGTAGTGCGTACGGCCCAGTACATCACTGGGGCTAAGCTGCCTGCCATCCAGGACCTCTACAACAGGCGGTGTCAGAGGAAGGCCCTAAAAATTGTCAAAGACCCCAGTCATAGACTGTTTTCTCTGCTACCGCATGGCAAGCGGTACCGGAGTGCCAAGTCTAGGACAAAAAGGCTTCTCAACAGTTTTTACCCCCAAGCCATAAGACTCCTGAACAGGTAATCAAATGGCTACCCGGACTATTTGCATTGTGTGCCCCCCCCCCAACCAACCCCTCTTTTTACGCTGCTGCTACTTTCTGTTTATCATATATGCAGTCACTTTAACTATACGTTCATGTACATACTACCTCAATTGGGCCGACCAACCAGTGCTCCCGCACATTGGCTATCCGGGCTATCTGTATTGTGTCCCGCCACCCACCAACCTCTCTTTTACGCTACTGCTACTCTGTTCATCATATATGCATAGTCACTTTAACCATATCTACATACTACCTCAGCCTGACTAACTGGTGTCTATGTAGCCTCGCTACTGTGTATAGCCTGTCTTTTTACTGTTGTTTTATTTCTTTACTTACCGATTGTTCACCTAATACCTTTTTTTGCACTATTGGTTAGAGCCTGTAAGTAAGCATTTCACTGTAAGGTCTACACCTGTTGTATTCGGTGCACGTGACAAATAAACTTTGATTTGATTTATTTCCAGCAAACTAGATACGCCCCATTTTATTGCAACACACACTATCATTAATGAGAACCATCAATGGGGAGAACATTATCCTAAAAAGGGAAACAAAGGTTACACTTCAAAACTGCCTTCATGTCAAAGTCCCAACCAATAAAGACAGGGTAATAGACAAGACAACAGGTGTGGCCACTGCCCTACATCTGTTAGAGAAAGTGCGCTTGGTCAGTGTCTAGGTAAGGTTGGGTTAGCAAGCCATGAGATAAAAATCAGCCATAACGGGGATCTTGGAACTATGTAGTTAAAATAAGGAGCCAAGCTTATGCGAACAAGGTTTGTATGCTGAATATAGATATCCCTTAAATATTTAATAATATGCAAACTATACATACATACATACATACATTATACTTAAAAAGTCCACTGTACCACAAGGAGAACCAAATGTGAAGTGCCCCCTGCTCACTTGAGGTATTGTTATATTGCCCTGCTTTAAATTACACTGATCCCATCTTTACAATGGAGTTCTTGTTAAAGAAAAGGTTGACCCATCTTGAATGTTACATTGTTTTTGTGCATCTCTGAGTGATGTTCTATCGATTCCCTGTATAGAAAAGGTGTGTGCCTTTCCAAATCATGTCCAATTGAATTTACCACAATCAAGTTGTGGAAACATTTCAAGGATGATCAATGGGAACAGGATGAACTTCAGCTCAATTTCAAGTCTCATAGCAAAGTGTCTGAATAAATAAGGTATCCTTTTTCTTTTTTGAATAAGGCTGTAAAATAACAGAATGTGGTGCATTTTCATTAGTTTGTTACTGTAGGCTATACGTAAAAACCAAAAAAATCCAAAGTGTTCAAATAATTTTTTTTCGTGGACTGCCTTTGTTACAATTATGAAACAGAAAGCAAGTCTGTTGGAATGGGGTAACAGCTTATTTTTATAATGTCAAATAAAAATACCCCAACCACCAAGACGCATGGTCAGCAAGACTCGTGGTGAAATTGTGAAAACATCAGTAGCCTAAACATCATAAGCGCCAAACGTGCTTGGTAAAGTGAAATTCAGAACAAAAACAATAATGGCATTATAATGAATATAAGTGTCGATAGGACATTCAATTATTGTCTCTTTGTGCTTACATGGTGTGCGTCTTTACTCAATGGAATAGGTTAGAGCATGTCCATGTCACAAACAACGAAAGCTGGTGAGTGCGTTGCGGATGTTTTTTGCTTGAGATGTATGGTCTGCTCTCTTAGTGATGACATTTTGTGCTGATAATCGGCCCGTAGCATTGGCACCGTCTTCTATCGAAACGGTGCAGTCTCGTCCCCTCTCCTGTCTCAGATTTGGGAGAGCATGGCTCTTGCAATGACAAGATGGTGGGCTCAATTCCCGGACCACCCATACATAAATGTATGCACACATGACTAAATCGCTTTGGATTAAAGCAGCTGCAAAATGGCATATGTAAGACAGTGTTCCCAGGGCGGTTTTATTAGGCCCCCCAAGTTATCGGAGCATTTATTTATAAAAAAAGTGTGTGTTGGTGGGGGGGGGGGCATAAAACACCAGCAAATAAGTTCCAAGTAAATCTTATTTCGGAAATCTGTTCCAAGGTTTTCCCACACATCTTGTTCTGTCCTTAGCACAATACTTTTCCACAGTCCACTGCTTCCATGTTTCATGACCTCAACAGGAAATATCACCAATAACTACAAAGACATCACATAACTAACATCCTTTCTGATGTTTAAAGATTGAAGTCTGCCACAGTTTTGTCAACACCAAAGCAGCAGAGGGAGCATAAAGTAAGACATTTTAACACAAAATGGGCACAATGTTCAACATCAGAAATGCTATGCTACAGCATTATAACATTTCACATCTTGATAGTGTCTGTCATGTAGTCAACTATCACATTAATAAACCATCCACCTAATACAGGTCCCATTATGGGTAGCTTTGAGTCTACATGTGTCTACATCCTCTTATGGCTCGTAAGACTGAACGGAAGTGAGATATTTGTCAGGCCTGTTGAAGTATGTAAGGTGTGGTCCCCAGTCAGCCCATTACGGGGAAAAAAGTATGTGGGGTGATGCACAGACACCAGTGCAGTAATGGGGGAGACCAAGGTTCATAGGTTAAGGAGGGTTTCCTGGAACACACATACACAACGAACCTCCTACCTGCCTCAAGCTTCCTGTTCCCTCTATGGAAGAGAGGATATGGAAAATACCTTGGGATATCTGCTGTAGCCAGACAGGATGTAGGGAAGAGTGCAGTGGTGCTGGTGAGTCAGTGGTCAATGCAACATTAGCCTCCATCCTAAAGGAGGCCATTCGGGGCTTGTCAGAGAGTAACTTGTTTTTCTTAGCGGGCATTCTATCAAAATCTATTATTATACAGAACAGACAGCATTGACTAAGCACATTATTAATGAGCCTAATGCAGGGTGACCTAACTAGCAGACAGCGGGTTTGAAATGATTAGTCAAATATTATATCTGTTTGGGCTTCTTGCGATCAATATGCAGTCTACAAATTATTTGTAATTATGTTCCGGCACCATGAGCATCCGTTCAGGAACAAAATAACCCTGCGGCTGAATCTAGTTGATGATCCCTGGTTTAGTGCATTGGCTGTACATTCAGAACATAGCTACTTTGATGGTTAAACTCCGCTGTTGATAACCCAGAAGTATGCCACTAATATTTTTGTGATGCTTATTTCATGGCAATTCAAGAATCATGGCATGCACATCACTTCAATAAACAGTAAGAGCTACTTCATAGCTTTGTCAAACAATCATTGGATAAAACTATTTACTAGCTATTGTCTAATAAAAATGTCACATGCACATACTTACATTCTAACCTGACAGCTTAAGTCACATGTCGACATATTTACCTAGCTAAATATGGAGTATCAATCAAGACAATGGCTACATTTACCGAACAAAAGCAGGCAGGCTCGAGCTAGACAGTTATACCGTTATGAGCTAACTAGAGCCCTATAATAACATTCGCAAATGGCATGCTTAGGCAGCTTCTGTAGTTACAGCATTGTGAGACAATTCCACTTAGACATTTTAGAGACATAATGCAACGCGAAATTAAAATTAATGCGGATAATTTTAGCTACATCAGTATTTTTGACGAATAGTTAGTATCAATCTCATTCGTATTTGCAAACTGCGCTCGCTCCACCATCATCACATAGCTAGCTAACGATAGCTAGCCACTGCCAGTTAGCTAGCCACGAGCTAACAAGTGTAGCCTACAGGTTATATCTAGCTACCTCGCTAAATGGTTTGCAGGAATACTAAAGAGGAACTTACAACAATGTAGCCCTTAAACGATACGTCTGTATTCTTGATGTGGCTCAATGAAAAACTGGTTAAAATTCCCGCATACAAAATATAATTGACAATATCCGAACTCTTATTTTGGTACTCTGTCGACCGGTAATTCAGCAGCAGCCTACCCACAGCTGAGCAGACTGAAGTCCAGCTGGGAGGCAGAGATGACGTCACTGGGAATGCGCTTCTTTCCAGGAACAGTAACCGTCATCATAATGATACCTGTAGCATAAAGGTCGTGAAGTTGTATTAGTTGCAGCGTAACTTGATAATCTGCATTCGTATGTACTATATTGTCGAAGGATATTGATTCTCACTTGAAACAGATGAAAGTAATGCATTTGTCCTTGTTTAAATGTTGATAGCTACAGGATTGCTTTTAAATTATAATATTGGTTTCCCCTTTTCCCCAGATGATCATGGGGAAAAGTACAGAGGGCAGATGATAGATGCAAATTAGCATACATCACAATGGTTTCAATAAAAGGTGTGTAAGTTTCTACTTCAAGCTCATAAATATTTGAGAGACTGGTAATTTAAACACATCACCTGAAGACAACATATCCCCCATTGAAGCCTATAATGGGTTGGTAGATCTAATTAGGACATATGATACCCATTGCATCACATTTCCCACAGGGAGAACGCATATAAATGTGACATGAAATTTTCACTTTCTTTGTTCATGTTATAATCCTGTCCTCCATGTTCAGTTCACATGTCAAAGACCGCAACTGCACACAATGCCAGTCAAACAGTCGTTTTCTGGGTAACTGACCACAAGGGTGAACCATTGGAGGAATTAACCTTTATCCAACCATATAATTGATTGGGATCAGTGAGAGCATCTCATTGACAACCTGAGGAAGAGAGGATGAGTCAAATGAGCCAATTCGAGACTGAGGATAGAAGGATAGGAAAGCTTTGTCTTTCAGGGAGGGACTATGACAACTGGAGAGCTGAGGTTGAGCCAATGGAACAGAGGACAATTTAATCAGATGAATAGAGCAGTACATCTGAGGCTGAGCTCCTGTCAGCTCTGTTGAGCCAACAGACCACCATGCAAGGGGAATCCCACAGCCGGAGATAGGCGTAACTAAGGAACAAGGCAGAGCACACGAGGAAACTGCAGTTAAATCAATATCTCTCCTAAAGTGGGTTGGTCGATAGGGCTGTTAATAATTTCCTACAGTCTTGTTTTTGCATAGGCAACTATCTGGTCCTTAAAATAACTGCTTTATAAAAAAGACCAAACAAGAATTGGTACTTAAACATTTACTTTATTTTTCACTTCTACTTCAAATGAAATGTAACAATGCTAGGCTGCTCGCTTAACAGATGGGCAATCCAACAAAGTGCCCCTCACAAATAATGCAAGTGCTATGAGAACTTAGACATTCAAAAACGTACAAAACAATGTACTACAACAATCTCATGTCTCTGACATTACATTTTCAAGCATAACAGGACATTAAGAATAAACTGGAACCCTTTATAGAACAAAGCTAAATTTTCACAGAAATTCTCAATTTATGCAATTTTAATCTGTGATGTGACAACTAAGGGAAGAATCATATCACCATCCTATCAACCAATAAACATTGCAAAACACAGATACTTAGTCACAAGTGCAGCCATGAAAAAAGATTATGCCTTAAAATTAAAAAGGTGAGGTGTGTATGTATATATACATACATACACACACACAGTAACAATGTGATACAGAGTAAGGTAAAGGAACTAAATGTACCGTCACTGAGCCAGGTCCATTGGACCAAGGGAGATTAAATAACCCCACCAAATCAAATGGTGAATTTCATCGTATTGAATACTATATCCATTTAAATGGAGGTTGAGTCATTTGTGTCCTCTTGTTGATGTTGAATTTTGAGGACGAGTTTCCTGATATCTGCTCGCTTGCGCTTCACCAGCATCAGTGGAAACCATTCCTTCAGGTCCATGGGCGGCTCAAAATCTTTTGGGGGATTCTAAATCCCAAAAAATTGTAAAATATATTTTTTAAAAGACTTCTTTAGAAATCTCAGAAATATTAGCATTGTACAAGTCTCATTCGTGGGGCCAGGAGTTATCTAACCAGTATTTGTTTCCTGATCATATTGCGGTCAGAATTTAAAAAATATATATATAAAAAAAAAAAAAAACTGACCCAATTCATCCTATAGTAGCCAATTGATTTTTATGTACTGAAGTCAACAATTTATGTCCTCACCTGGAAAAAGCTCTCCACATATTGAAGCAGGTAAACGCCACAGTCGCTGTAGTTGTCCTGCTGAGGGACCTGGGGGTTTGAGCCCCTCATCGAATCTTCAGAGAAACTCCTCAGACTGCCTTTCCTCACCTCCCACTCCACCTCTAAGTATCTGCATTCATACACATTTCCAAACTCAGTCTGTACTACAGTCGCAAAGGTGTTGCTAACCTGATAGGTGGATAAATAGATAAAATCTTACTCTTGCAGGATCTTCACGACCCCCGATCTCACATGGCCTCCTAGGGAATCCATGATCAGGATACAAGGTCTGTTTGAGGAAAAAGCAAAAGATTTGATATGATCAGACAGTCTGTGATAATTCAAGGTATTGCTTACCATAAGGACATTGTAAATCTTATCAGTTTATGGTACATACAAAGAATGATTCTGGTGCCATCTAGTGACATGAGTGAATAACATTTTCTTGCAGGAATAATAAATGTTCAACTAGTGTGAGAACTACAACAGTCTACAAGGCAGCTGTAAGGTAAAGGAGAAGGTTAAAACCCCAGCCCATGGAACTTACTGTTTACAGGTAGTGGATTGGGAGGAGACATCGGCACTGTCCTGCTGTTCACTCTCATTGCACTGGTCCTTGATAGGGAGAAAGATTTTTAGTGTCAAATTCAGACGTAACATACTTTATAGAATGGCCTGAAAGACACTTTCTCCAATCACCCCTTTTGATAGTAGTATACTGTCAAAAAAACTAACATCAAAATATACATACAGATCCATTACCTGATTTGAATCCTGAAGAGAAGAAAAGGCAAAGATATCCTTTTCCATTTCATATCCGTTGCAATCATCTAAAACATAGTTCACATTCTCCCAATTCAGCAGTTGAGCAGTCATGACTAAACGCAATTCCATTTATAATGCAGTTAACGATCAACTAGACTGTATTCTCTCCTCACTCACCTGAGAGGAGCTGCTTCTTTATCAGACCTAGACCATGGACCCCTGTGGTGGTGGGGCTCACACTGAGTTCCTTCATGACCGACTCCAGCTCCTCTCCGCCCCCACCGTTTGAGCACACACACAGCCTCACCCCTATGGTGAGGTCACAGTCTGGGGCTTCTGGGCCTGGCTGACCCCTGGTGCTGCTGCCTGGGGGGCTGAAGAACAGGGACATCGGGTTGGGGGAGGTGTAGTCCATCAGGAAGCACTTGTCCAAGCTGCTCTCTGCTTCCTCCAGCCAGGCTGGGAATGGGGAGTGTGGAGACAGGGGCTCCTGCTGGAGGTCCTCTAGGCCAGGGAAGCAGATGACTGCCAGGAACCAGTGTGCCCTGGAGAGAAGAGGGTGTTTTGACATGGATGGAAAGAAGAGTTGAGAAGGTGACTCAGGTAAACTAAACTAAAACATATGGGAACTTTGACATTTGGGAGGAAAGCATACCTTAAATAAGATGCAAAGCAATATCATGACAATTTATGACAGAGTATATACTGTAATAGTATGCATGAGATGGACTCACGATTCATTTATGGGGACAAAGATGAAGTCCTTCTGGAAGAGGTCAACATTCCTGGTCCATGTTCTCACTCGGTTGTGTCTCCTTTTCTTCACACTAGAATGAACGGTTGAGGTTGAGTTTAATTGTCCCACAGAGCTGGAACCTATTGGGCACTGGTTGAGTAGAGTCGGCATACTACAGTACTTACGGTAGGTCCTCAGAGCATGGGGTCTTTCTCTGCTCTGTCTGGGTGAGGCACTTGTAAAAGAAGGAGCTGAACATGTGACTCCTGTTGGCATCCTCCTCTTTCAGCATTGCAGAGACCAAATATCTTGACAAACAATGAGGTATAACGTAAAGCAAAATTAAGCAATTTAATTCCATAGGAATGCAGATACTGAACATACACCAATGTTAACCCACTACAATACCCACGGTGAGCAATGTAAAAGCAGATCTTACAGATTTTACTCACTTCAGGTAAAAGTCAATGATGACATCATTCAAGAACTCTCCCTCGTTGAGACAGTGCAGGTCTTCATTGGTGACAGAGATCCCCCCTCTGGCTGGAGGAGGTGGGTACAGTATTATCCTAGCAAGACGACAACCCAAACATCACAATGGGGTTAGCAGAAGTAGTCTATTTTTCACTATAACAAAAGCACAAAGGGAATTGTCATTCACCTCTTGACTGGCCCTTTGAAGGTTGATTCAATCTCCACTATTTCATCATCATCCAAGACTTGTATTGGGGCAGGAGACAGGCATGCTGGGGGAGGAGACAGGCATGCTGGGGGAGGAGACAGGCATGCTGGGGGAGGAGAGATCTGTGGTCGGGCAAAATAGATTTGTGGTGGGGCAAGAGAGATCAGTTGTGGGGCAGGTGCAATCCATCTTGGGGCAAGAGGCTTGGAAGATAGTGTCTGTTTACTGGAGCCACAAATGGAATCCAAAAACTGCTGCTGAAACGCATCAGAGGTCAGAGGTTTAGATGGACCTGAAATGGCCTGGGATACCTTATGCAGAAATGATGAAGCTGGGCGAGGAGGAGATTTAGGTGGGCATGTAATGAGCTCTGAAACCTGCTGCAGAGAAGAAAATAAATAGAGGACACATCAAATAAAATCCATTGATGCTTCATGAGGTTATGTCATTGTGGATGATGCTCCATTAAATGCCTACAACTCAGAGTGCATAAGTAAATGGATTTTAATTTATTAAACTTTCCACCATGCCCCATCAGTAACATTACATGTTCAACATGCTTACCTTCTCTGGGTTTAGATGGGAGGAATGCATCAGTATTCGGTTGGCCTCCACAAATGGCAATTGTACTGTGAAATCCTCAGGAGCTTTATTTGCTCTGCCAATTTCTCTGAAGATTTTCTCCAGTTCAACTTTCTCCAGGTCAGACAGCATATTCTCAAACACTAAGATTATGTAGTTCTCGCCGAGATCTGCCAAAAGACGACAAACTTCAGATATATAGAGGGATTAAGTTTGATTAAGTCAGCAAACTGAATTTACATTGGGGAAACAGGGGAGTCTACAAGATGAACATCTACAGTATTAAGAGTTCCCTTGGTCAGTTCTTTGAGAAGTGTTCTGTAATACTCACGTTGGCCCTTGCTGTCATACCAGGCACACCTGTTGGCTCGGGACATCTTGAGGAGAAGGCGGAGGCGCTGGGACTCCCCTGAGGTGGTCTTGAGGAAAAGGGCAGGCAAGCTTCGGGCATGGCACCATGCACAGCTGGCCAGACTATACGACCACAGCCGCACTAACATTAACAGATTAGGGATGGAAAAATGTATTAAGGCCTTTACATACCGTCTGTGTGCTACATACCTCAGTTTTGTGACTCACTTTTAACAGCTTCAGCTCTTGGCTGCTCATATGTTCATCCCAGTGGAGGCTGCTGAGGGGAGGTCAGCTCATAATTGCTGGAACGGAGTAAATGGAATGGCATCAAACACATGGAAACCATGTGTTTGATGTATTTGATAGCATTCCACCTATTCCGCTACAGCCAATACCACAAGCCTGTCCTCCCCAATTAAGGTGCCACCAACCTCATGTGGTTTATCCCAATAAGGCACAAATTCAGACTGAAGGGCTTTCTTCATTCTTACCTTGTTCATCAATCTGGATGTACTCGGTTGTAAACTGAAACAGAGTCAAATAAACTGAGTCAGAGGAATACTGGAATATCAGTGTTGTGTTCTCTACTGGTAAAGAGTTTTAATTTTGAAATACTCTACTCAATATTATACTGAAATGATAAAAATAAGCTTACGGTGACATGCTTGGGAGGTGTCCTGCACATTGTCCCCACTCTCACACATCTGCAGACCACATCAATCCCCTCAGAAATGTCAGCAGATGTCTTTTTAGGAGGAGGTGATGTGGGATGGTTCTGTTTGACTCTTCGCCGTTTTGTGGTGGGTTTGTCTGGGACCAACTTTCCAAACTTTGAAGGGAAGCATTAAAATAAGTGAAAAACATGACATAACAGATGGTGTTAATAGGTATAAACAAAATCACATACATTAGGGTTGTATTTGGTGTGTACTGATAGGTCACTCAAATGTGACATGTCCCTTGACTAAGTCGTTTTACCAGTCAAGATTCTTATCAAGAATCCAATTGACCTTTGATCACTGACAGACTACGGCTACACAGCATTGAGTGTTTCTGATACCGGGTCTTTCATTCGCTTCTTCCTTGGTAGTCTGGTTTTGGAGTTGGTAAAGTAATTGCTTGTGAAGTCATCGTCATCAGCGACTGTCTCCAAACTGACACCAGAGGGCGTTGGTGAGGAGTGACTAGTCCCTGACGTTGGCGTACCAGAACAGACTGAGGTTACTTCCTTGTCATCACCTGACAACACAACTACATAAAAACAATAAGCATTGTGTCAAGGATTGCATTTACTCTGTACAGTAGGCTTCTTATGAAATGGCAGTCAGGTGAATAACAATTTACCTGCAGGTTGTAGGAGAGAAGGATTTTTCTTGGGCGATTCTTCTGTTTGAAGACATAGTGCGCCGTCAATCCTATAATGCATTCCAGACATGAGTTGACAAATGTTTAAAATCCTTCATTACCTTTTAAATAAGGGATATCTCACCTTTGGCCATTATTCTGAAGCACTAAAGCAGGGGTAAACGCATGTTGGAAGATGCTGCCTTGGACAACCACTCCTGGAGAGGGTACCTGGCTCAGAAAGTAGTAGTCACTGCGGTTGAGGACTGTGCTGAAATGCACTGCTTCAGTTTGAGAGCTGTGGTGACAAAAAAAGTGAGTTTTAAAAGATGTGGATTTTCAAAAGCAAAAGATAATTGTTAAACATTAATGAGTTTGTAGCTAAGCAAACTAAACTTCATAGAAACACATACCTAGGCATCTTGCCAATTCCCAACATATTGAGTCCAATGGCATTTCCTTTGAGGGATTTTTTCAAAGGTTTATTTGCCCAACGTTTTTTCATTTGTCAGTCAGCAGTGCAGGTAAAACTGTTGGAAAATAAAATATATCCAATGGAGGAAATCCAAATCCATTAGTCACCCATCCATTAACTAGCCTACCCACAACACTAAGCATGAGAACGGCATTGCTGGGTTGCTACCAAAGTCAAGTAAACATATATTCATTGGAAAAACATCAATATTTTTCACTGTCACCGAGGTCCAACTTGCAATGGTTAGCTTTAGCTAGCTTTCTTCTTTCATTCGGTACTATGTTAGTTTGTTCATTTTTTTGTGTGTCTGAAAATAACTATCACTCTTTTCGCAATATTAACTAAACTGGGAGAGTAGACGAATGTTATGCGAATTGAAACGCAAAACATCTTCTGAAATGGATAAACAAACCGTGATAGTTAGCTAACGCAAATGTCGTAGCTAATTTAGCCAGCTAATCAGTTCGCTCGCTAGCTTGATTTGAACGGATTGCACACACAGCTATTATGGTTGGTTAATGTAACTTTTCATTAATCTAGCAAAATACTAGCCTTGTTTTTCCCAGAACATGTCTGCAATTCTGAAGATGACCGAAATGATTCGCACGCCCACCTATAACCACCTATCCGTGGTGTCATCAAAATGTGAACGTTCAACCATGATTGGAGGCTGAGCCAATCAGCGCCTCAGATGCCTGTTCATCACATTGTAACAATGAGCGCCCAAATATACTTAAGTATCAAAAGTAAAAGTATAAATAATTTAAAATTCATTATATTAAGCAAACCATACGGCACAATTGTCTTGTTTTTATTTATTTACAGATAGCCAGGGACACTACAACACTCAGAGGTTATTTACAAACGAAGCATTTGTGTTTAGTGAGTCCGCCAGATCAGAGACACGGGAGGACCAGGGACGTTATCTTGGTGCCATTTCCTGTCTTGCTAAGCATTCAAAAAGTAACGAGGACTTTTGGGTGTCAGGGAAAATTTATGGAGTAAAAATTATATTATTTTCTTTAGGAATGTCAAAAATATAAATCGTAAAGTACAGATACACCCAAAAACTACTTAAACAGTACATTCAAGTATTTTTAGTACTCAAGTTGTTTTTTTTAGGTATCTGTAGTTGACTTTACTATTTACGTTTTTGACAACTTTTATTTTTACTTCACTACATTCCTAAAGAAAATAATGTACTTTTTACTCCATACATTTTCCCTGACGCACAAAAGTGCTCATTACATTTTGATTGCTTAGCATGAAGGAAAATGGCCCAATTCATGCACTTATCAAGAGAACATCTCTGGTCATGCGTACTGCCTCTGATCTGGTGGACTCATTAAACACACATGCTTTGTTTGTAAATTATGTCTAAGTGTTGGAGTGTACCCCTGGCTATCCATACATTTTTAAAAACAAGAACATTGTGCCGTCTGGTTTAAAAATTATTTCTACTTTTATTTTTACATTTGATACTTAAGTACATTTTAGCAGTTACATTTACTTTTGATACTTAAGTGTTTAAAAAAAAGACTTTCAAACTTTTACTCGAGTAGTATTTTACTGAGTGACTTTAACTTTTACTTGAGTCATTTTCTATTAAAGTATCTTTACTTTTACTCAAGTATGACAATTGGGTACTTTTTACACCACTGTACTAGAGATGTTGGTTATGTAATTATTATCCAAGCATGTGCCTTATTCGAGAGGATGATTTGCACGGGATTCATTTCTCTAAACTACCCCCTGTAATTCTTTACTTTTTTCATTAAATTAAGTCTATGACAGAAGCCTGGTGTTTTTTATTCTAGGCGTGATGATATTTTAATATAATGTCTAGACGATATTAAGGCTACAGTGATCACTCGTGCTTGGCTTCCAAATGTATAGGTGTCCCCATAGGCCTAATATTTAAATTGAGGTAATGTGATCATAATCATTATTCTAGAGATCCACGTTAGACGCCCATCCATCCTGCTGATGTGAGCTGCTGGGCAGCACGCTTGTACTTGATATGCATTTATGGATGAGAACGTGAATTTGACACTTCCAAAAATTAACTCAGTGGGGAATGGGGATTCCCTGCTTTGCGATCTGTTGGGATTCATTAAATAGACTTAGACACTATGCTTTTTTATTGCACATTTAATTAAATTGACGCATTTGGCGATGTTTAACTTAAATTCATTGGCACAAAACTTGCGTCAGACAAAAACAATTATTTTGCCTCTGGCTTGCATAACTTTTGATATTGAGTCTCTGCGTGACAAAGTGATTGATGTTAGGATATTTCATTTATCCCGTACAAGTTTATGTGCCAAATAAATTTAAGACGTTACAGGTGTCAAGTTTATGGGCATGTGGCAGCAGTCTGTAGAAGGGAGGTTCCTAGGTGTGAGAAGTGTGCAGAAGGGCACGAGACAAAGGAGTGTGTAGCATTGGGGTAAGAAGCGGTATGTGTTAATTGTATGGGTGCCCATACAGAAATGTCCGGTGCAAGAGAGGCAGGTTGAGGTTACTTAGAGTAGAGCATATTGTGTCGTATGCTGAGGCAGCGAAAGTTGAGGAAGATGGGTCAAGGAGGATTCGTGTGAGTAGTGTAGATCTGTATCAGTACAGAGGGATAGGCCAACGAGTGATAAATGCTTCAGTAAATTTGGCTTTTTAGCGTTCATAACAATGGTTATAAACTGTACTGCAAGGATGGAACGTAAATCACAGAAAATAGAGGTTGTGGTGGCAGCTGCAGAGAAGTATTTGGGTGTGCGAGATTTGACGTCAGAAGAGTTACAGGGTTTGTTGAGTGGTGGTGTCCTGTCCTTTCAGGCTGTTGGCCTGAGGTAGGACCAGATAGGTTTAAATAGTGGAGTAGGGTGGTGGGTTTTAACTGACATTGCAACTCTATTAAGTTGTTGTTTTGTACTAGCTACATCAACCTATTCACAGAACATATTTCTGTATTCTCGTGAAAATCAAGAATGGACCTTTATAGTTTTTAATCCCCTTTTAATTTAGTTTGTGTGTTATCAGAAGTGGATGTTGTCAATGACCCCCATGCTTTCCCATCCAATTATCTTTGGAGCCCCAGCTGCCTTTGGCTTTATCTGTGAAACGACCTATCACACACATTCTAGGGTCCTGAGAAGGAAACATGAAATCCCTGGAAAAACCACCAGTGTGGAACCCCATGTTAACTCATGTGGATCATTTGGAAAAATCCTCAAGCTGAAGCTACTTGCTGCTTTGTGGGTCTGGAAAACTCCACAAAAGGTAGGTTAAATTTAGAAATATTGATGTGACTTGAGACCCATATAACAGTATCCTGTGTGTGTCATGATGAAGCAACCTTGATTGGTTTATCTTTGGATGTTGTTTGGCTGAATGTGATTTGTCACAGCACTCTATTGTTTCATCTGGCATGTGCCAAGGCACTTTTCAAGGGAATTTACATCGAAGCCAGATAAGGAAATGTAGTCTTAGGTCAGATACATTCTCGCCTAGGCTACTGCAAGTTTCACCAATTTTTTTGTTGTTGTTGTTATATTGAGTGATGTGAAAGGGTGGTTTGAGGTCTCCAATCAGTTGTTGTGATGGACTGTATAAAAGCACACTATCACATAGACCTGGGTAATCATTACTCATATCAGACCATGATTACCATGATTAATTGTACCATGATGTTGTCTTTTCTCAATTTACTGCAAACAGTGTTAACTTTGCTCTTCAGATGTACAGGTAACTGCCAAAATAATGGAAACACTAAGTAAATGGGGGGGATACAAAATATTTTTAAAGCAGGTGCTTCCGCACAAGTGTGGTTCCTGAGTTTAATTAAGCAAATAACATCCCATCATGCTTAGGGTCATGTATAAAAATGCTGGGCAGGCTATTATTACCATGTCTATGCCCCCATAGGATGACAACCCACTGGGCACACACTGGTTGAATCAATGTTGTTCCCACGTCATTTCAATTCAATTACATTGAACCAATGTGGAAGAGACATTGAATTGACATCTGTGTGCAGTGGAAATGTCCCCATCCACAGGGCACGGGTAGTCACTGAATGGTGTAATGATCATGAAAATGATGTAAACCATATGCCATGGCCGTCTCAGTCACCAGAAATCAACCTAATTTAACATTATTGGAGATTCTGGAGCAAAGCATGAGACGGTGTTTTCCACCACCATCAACAAAACACCAAATTATGGAATTTCTCGTTGAAGAATGATGGCGCATCCCTCCAATAGATTTCCAGACACTTGTAGAATCTATGCTAAGGTGCATTGAAGCTGTTCTGGCGGCTCGTTGGTGGCCCAAGGCCCTATTAAGATACTTTATGTTGGTGTTTCTTTTATTTTGGCAGTTACCTGTATCTGTGTTTTTGTCAGTGTATATCTCATACAATTTCTTCCAGTCCATCAAACCATCCATGTTGCACGATGAGAGGAGAGAAGCTGATGCCTTGTGTACTTATCACTCTACTGGGGCTGACCCTGATGGAGTCAGCTCATGGACAGCACATGTCAGACGAACCCTGCTCTGTCCAAATTCTCGTCCCAGGACTCAAAGGCATACACTCACCCTTTCATCAAAAATTAAAGAGTCTAAAACACACTCAGAAATCATATAGGACTCATAGGATTACAGTGTGCACTATTTATCAACAGTAATAACATTTCAGAGTTGTGCAGTTTGTGTTTTGATTCATGAAGATTTCTCTCCATTTGACAGGAGAGGAAGGAGAAAAGGGAGTGAAAGGGGCACCTGGGAAACCAGGAAGAATGGGTCCACCAGGGGAGATAGGTAAGCCTCTATCATTGAAAACAGAAGCAAAAACAATGTTCAGCATTCTCTCTGTACAGGTGCTATGCTTTGATGACATCCCTCACAATATCACAAAGATTTGACTCTATGGAGGCTGGACTTGGGAAACTTGGGCGTGGTATGTTTATCAGCATTGTAGGATGTTGGGAGTAGTTATCTGCTTGAGAATTTGGTTGTCATGAAAAGCTTTTTGGACATGCCTACTGATTTCCCTTCGGAAAAGGTCTTTGGATAACCCTTTGGCCTATCACTAGGGTGTCTCACTACATTTGTGGACTTGTTTATTTTACAATAGACTAGAACCATACAGATTTTTTTCAAGAATGGTTTAAAATAATCATATTTCCTTTAACAACATGATTCTATGATGTATTTATTTAATTGGACAGTTATTGCAGGAACTAGAGTAAAGAGCACAGCATGTAATGACAATCATTTCTCCTAGAGGATGTTGTGCGCTGGTTACATCACTGCTAGGCAGTCCAGAGCAACAGAATGTTTACTTTAGGTCAGAGGTTGCGTGAGAAACACTACCCAGAATCCCCTGAATCACTGACAAGTGTTTACAGCAGATGTTAATGAGGACTGGTCATAGAGATAGATAGAGTACTCTAGTGTCCAAAAGTTGGTTTTAGCATGGGCAGCGCCATTGAGGACTTTCACCATGTTGAAGTAGTCAACTGCGTGGGACTTCCTATGGGTTAAGGAATGATCACATAATTCCATCCAGGTCACCAGGAGGGAGCAGCCAATGAGTGAACAAACATTCCATAACTGCAATTGGCAGTAAATTGCAGTATGCACACTTTCAGTTCGTTTGTCATAGAAGTAAAATAATAAAAGTCACTACTTCAAAATGGAGATGGCTCTCACAGACGCCATAATGGCTCAGATACAATGTCTATCTAAGTCTATGGGGCTGGTGGATGCTGTCACCAAAGACAGATTTTTTTTTTATTTTGTTTTATTTAACCAGGTAAGTTGACTGAGAACACATTCTCATTTACAGCAACAACCTGGGGAATAGTTACAGGGGAGAGGAGGTGGGATGAATGAGCCAATTGTAAACTGGGGATGATTTGGTGACTATGATGGTATGAGGGCCAGACTGGAAATTTAGCCAGGACACCAAGGTTAACACCCCTACTCTTACAATAAATGCCCATGGGATCTTTAGTGACCACAGAGAGTCGGGACACCCATTAAACGTCCCATCCAAAAGACAGCACCCTACACAGGGCAATGTCCCCAATCACTCCATAGGGGTGTTGGGATATTTTTTTAGACCAGAGGAAAGGGTGCCTCCTAACAAAACTTCCAGCAGCATCTGGCCTCCCATCCAGGGATTGACCAGGACCAACCCTGCTTAGCTTCAGAAGCAAGCCAGCAGTGGGATGAGGCTTTGTTATTTAACCCACTTATTCCTTTGATTCTGAAATCAGTAACAAAACACTTCTAGTAACAGTAAAACATGTTTCCCTACAGGACATCTGGGAGTTAAAGGACAGAAGGGTATAATGGGACATTATGGGAAGATTGGCCCCAGTGGAGTCAAAGGTAGGAAAAAAACAGAACAACTTGCATTTACACTTCTGTTTAGGGATGCATTGCTATATTTTCCATGTACTTTAACAATGTTTCTACTCTCAGGTGTAAAGGGAGATATGGGTGATCCTGGATCAAGGGGCCCAAATGGTGATCCAGGTACAACATTTATTTGTTTGGAGAAACATTCTAGGTCTAGTTAACAATAAGCCCAAGCCACATTTTTTTGTCTCATCAGGTGTTCCATGTGAATGCACACCCCTGAGGAAAATTATTGGCGAGATGGAGATCCTAGTGACACAGTTATCCAATGAGCTGAAGTTCATAAAAAATGGTACGCTTTCAGGATGTCTGGTTGAATGTTAAATTAGGAATTTCCAATGAGTAACGTAAAGACATAGAGCTATCAGTTTCCTTTCAGTATTAGTTTAAATGCTTGTATCTTAGACCATTTTGCTTTTTCTTCCATTCACAAAGTAAACGCTGGATTTATATGTCTGTGTGATTATAGAAATACAAGTGCTCATTTTTCAGCACTGCCCTCCCCTGCAGCTGTTGCCGGCATCAAAGAGACCGACAGCAAAGTCTATCTGCTGGTCAAGGAGGAGAAACGCTACACCGACGCAGAAGTCTATTGTCAGGGGAGGGGTGGACACCTGGCCATGCCCAAGGATGAGGGGGCCAATACAGCAATCGCTGGGTACATCACAGAGGCGGGCCTGAGCCGGGTGTACATTGGTATCAACGACATAGACCGTGAGGGCCATTTCACCTACGTGGATAGCTCCCCAATGAGCACCTTCAGCAAGTGGAGGGAAGGGGAACCCAACAATGCCTACGAGAATGAGGACTGTGCTGAAATGGTGGCGGTGGGGGACTGGACCGATGTGGCCTGCCACCCCACCATGTACTTTGTCTGTGAGTTTGACAAGGACAGTGTCTGAAGAGTATTTGTTTGAAAGTGGTAGTGAGTTATAGAGAAGCCTTTTATAGAGTTCTACAGATGTTGTTCAGTATGTAGAATTATTTTGACACAGCTGCATTTAAATGTAATCACCCACCAGTGCTAAATATCATTGTACAGTATAAAAGATTGGGTACTGACATGCAAGAACTGTCACGACTTCCACCGAAGTCGGCTCCTCTCCTTGTTCAGGCGGCGTTCGGTGATCGACGTCACCGGCTTTCTAGCCATCGCCGCTCCATTTTTCATATATCCATTTGTCTTGTCTTGTTTCCATACACATCTGGTTTTCATTTCCCCAATTAAGCTACTTGTATTTAACCCTCTGTTTCCCATCATGTTTTGTGTGTAATTGTTTCATGTTATGTGGTGTTAGTTTACGCACTTTACTTTAATGTTCCGTTTTTTGAGCGCGTTTGATTTATGTAGTGCTCTCGTTTTGGAACTATAATAAAAGTGCGCCTGTTCATTATACTCTGCTCTCCTGCACCTGACTTTGCCTCCAATACACCTTTTGACAGAATTACACACCTTCAATGGAGTCAGCAGGAGCAGGTACCCCGGTTAGAGGAGTCGAGGAGCGCGTACAGGAACATTCGGCCATGTTACAACATCTTGGTGCCATGATGAATTGCGTTGTCCAGACCATGGACCGCTGGGAAAGACAGGAAGTCTCTCCAGTGCCTCGACCAGCACAACCGGGGTTGTCTCCATCCGTTCCATCCGGAGAGAGTTCCAGTGGGATGCGTCTCTCCCTTCCCAGGGCGTATGATGGAACGGCAGCACAATGCCAGGGATTCTTGTTACAACTAGACCTCTACCTGGCCACTGTGCACCCAACTCCCTCAGGAGGGGAGAGAGTGGCCACCCTCATCTCCTGCCTCACAGGAAGAGCGCTGGAGTGGGCAAACGCCATGTGGAGAGAAGGAGACACGGCGCCTGACCACTTCGAGGAGTTCACCCGTCACTTCAGGGCCGTCTTCGACCATCCACCTGAGGTCAGAGCTGCGGGGGAGAGGCTCTTCCATTTGAGACGGGACGAGGAGCGCCCAGGACTTCGCCCTGGAATTCCGGACCTTGGCTGCCGGAGCAGGCTGGAACGACAGGGCCCTCATCGACCACTATCGATGCAGCCTACGAGAGGACGTCCGACGTGAGCTGGCCTGCAGGGATGCCACCATTTCCTTCGACCAACTGGTGGATTTGTCCATCCGGTTGGATAACCTGCTGGTCACCCCCGGACGTCCTGAGGGGGCTCTGTCGGTTCCATTGTCCAGCACCCCTGCTCCAGTGCCCATGGAGTTAGGAGGGGCTGCTCATAGGGAGACTGGAGGAGGAGCCATCACGTGCGCCATCTGTGGCCGCAGAGGACACACTGCCGGTCGGTGCCGTGTTGGTTCCTCTGGGAGTTGAGGCAACAGGCAGGGCACTCTGGCGTCACCCCAGGTGAGTTTGCACCACACTCATCCAGAGTCCTCTGTTCATCAACTGTTTGTGCCTGTTTGTTTCCCTGAGTTTTCCCCACATTCCCAGCATAAGGCGCTCGTCGATTCAGGCGCAGCTGGGAATTTTATCGACAGAGCATTAGCCATTAGGTAAGGGATCCCTATTTTTCCTATAGTTAGACCCTTCCCGGTACACGCTCTAGATAGTTGACTATTAGGGTCCGGGCTCATCAAGGAGGCCACCATCTCCTTGGCCATGGTTATGCAGGGGAATCATGAGGAGAGAATCAGTCTCTTTCTCATTGACTCTCCTGCGTTTCTTGTGGTACTAGGCCTTCCTTGGTTGGCTCTGCATAACCCCACTATTTCCTGGCAACAGAGGGCTCTCACGGGGTGGTCGCGAGAGTGCTCAGGGAGGTGTGTAGGGGTTTCCGTTGGTGCTACCACGGTGGAAAGTCCAGACCAGGTCTCCACCGTGCACATCCCCCCCCCCCCAGAATATGCCGATTTGGCTCTCGCCTTCTGTAAAAAGGCGACTAAATTACCACCTCATCGACGGGAAGATTGTGCGATAAATCTCCTGGCAGACGCTGCGCTTCCCAGGAGTCACATGTATCCCCTGTCGCAAGCGGAGATGATGGCTATGGATACATATGTCTCTGAATCCCTGCATCAGGAGTACATTCGGCCCTCTATTTCACCCACCTCCTCAAGTTTCTTTTTTGTGAAGAAGAAGGATGGAGGTTTAAGCCCGTGCATTGACTATAGAGGTCTCAATCAAATCACGGTGAAGTACAGCGCGCTTCTTCATGAAACTGGATCTCAGGAGTGCGTATAACCTGGTGCGTATCCGGGAGGGAGACGAGTGGAAGACAGCGTTCAGTACCACCACAGGGCATTATGAGTACCTCGTCATGCCGTACGGGTTGATGAATGCTACATCAGTTTTCCAAGCCTTTGTAGACGAGATTTTCAGGGACCTGCACGGGCAGGGTGTAGTGGTGTATATCGATGACATTCTGATTTACTCCGCTACACGCGCTAAGCATGTGTCCTTGGTGCGCGAGGTACTTGGATGACTGTTGGAGCATGACCTGTACGTCAAGGCTGAGAAATGCCTGTTCTTTCAGCAGGCCGTCTCCTTCTTAGGGTATCACATTTCCACATCAGGGGTGGAGATAGTGGCGGCATTGCAGCCATGCGTAATTGGCCGACTCCCACCACGGTAAAAGAGGTGCAGCAATTTTTAGGGTTTGCCAATTACTACCGGAGATTTATCCGGGGTTTTGGCCAGGTTGCTGCGCCCATTACCTCACTGCTGAAGGGGGGTCCTGTAAGGTTGCGGTGGTCGGCTGAGGCGGACAGGGCTTTTGGGCAACTAAGAGCTCTGTTTACTTTGGCTCCAGTGCTGGCCCATCCGGATCCCTCTTTGGCATTCATAGTGGAGGTGGACGCGTCCGAGGCTGGGATAGGAGCCGTGCTCTCACAGCGCTCGGGCATGCCACCGAAACTCCGCCCCTGTGCTTTCTTTTTGAAGAAGCTCAGCAGAGCGTAACTATGATGTGGGGGACCGGGAGTTGTTGGCTGT
The DNA here is from genome assembly GCF_901001165.1 of Salmo trutta. NCBI lineage: Eukaryota > Metazoa > Chordata > Actinopteri > Salmoniformes > Salmonidae > Salmo > Salmo trutta. The sequence goes on along the minus strand of NC_042981.1, from coordinate 39,833,104 downwards.
GGTTAAAGCGTTGAAAGCGTGGAGACATTGGCTTGAGGGGGCTAAGCACCCTTTTCTCATCTGGACTGACCACCGCAACCTGGAGTACATCTGGGCAGCGAGGAGACTGAATCCTCGTCAGGCAAGGTGGGCCATGTTCTTTACCCGTTTTGTGTTTACCCTATCCTACAGACCAGCTTCCCAGAATAAGAAGGCAGACGCACTGTCCCGGCTGTATGACACAGAGGAGCGGCCCATGGATCAGACTCCCATACTCCCGGCCTCCTGCCTGGTAGCGCCGGTCGTGTGGGATCTGGATGAGGACATTGAGCAGGCGTTGCGTACAGAGCCCGCTCCCCTCCAGTGTTCCGTTGGGTGTATGTACGTTCCGTCTGCTGTCCGTGACCAGTTGATCTCTTGGGCCCACACGTCTCCCCCCTCTGGTTATCCGGGGATCGGTCGGACAGTGCGCTGTCTGACTGGGAAGTACTGGTGGCCCACTTTGGCTAAGGATGTGAGGGTTTATGTCTCCTCCTGCTCGGTGTGTGCCCAGTGTAAGGCTCCGAGACACCTGCCCAGAGGTAAGTTACATCCCTTACCCGTTCCACAATGACCTTGGTCACATCTGTCAGTGGATTTCCTAACGGATCTTCCTCCCTCACAGGGAAATACCACGATCCTTGTCGTTGTGGATCGTTTTTCTAAGTCCTGTCATCTCCTCCCTCTGCCTGGTCTCCCTACGGCCCTACAGACTGTGGAGGCCCTGTTTACACACGTCTTCCGGCACTATGGGATGCCTGAGGATATAGTGTCGGATCGGGGTACCCAGTTCACGTCGAGAGTTTGGAAGGCGTTCATGGAACGTCTGGGGGTCTCGATTAGCCTTACCTCAGGTTTTCACCCCGAGAGTAACGGGCAGGTAGAGAGAGTCAACCAGGATGTGGGCAGGTTTCTGCGGTCTTATTGCCAGGACGGGCCGGGGGAGTGGGCAGCGTTTGTGCCCTGGGCCGAGATGGCACAGAACTCGCTTCGCCACTCCTCCACTAACCTCTCCCCCTTTCAGTGCGTATTGGGCTACCAGCCGGTTCTGGCACCGTGACATAAGGGTCAGACCGAAACTCCTGCGGTCGACGACTGGTTTTGGCGCGTGGAGGAGACATGGGAGGCCGCCCGTGTCCTTCTCCAGCGAGCTGCGCATCGCCAGAAAGCCAGCGTGGACCGTCACCGCAGTGAGACCCGGTGCGACCAGGTCTGGCTCTCGACCCGTAACCTGCCCCTCCGCCTGCCCTGCTGGAAGCTGGGTCCGCGGTTTGTGGTGCCATTTAAAGTCCTGAGGAGGGTGAACGAGGTATGTTATAGATTACAGCTTCCCTCTGATTATCGTATTAACCCCTCGTTCCATGTGTCTCTCCTCAGGCCGGTGGTGGCTGGTCTGCTCCAGGAATCTGAGGTGCGGGAGGTCCCTCCGCCCCCTTTGGACATCGAGGGGGGGCCCGGCGTACATCGTTCCATCCTGGATTCGAGGCGTCGGGTGGGGGGCCTTCAGTATCTCATGAAGTGGGAGGGGTACGGGCCGGAGGAGAGCTGCTGGGTTCCGGTTGCAGATGTTTTGGATCCTGAACTGCTGCGGGAGTTTCACCGTCGCCGGCCGGATCGCCCTGCCCCTCGTCCTCCGGGTCGTCCTCGAGCCGCGCGTCAAGGAGGGGGTACTGTCACGACTTCCGCCGAAGTCGGCTCCTCTCCTTGTTCGGGCGGCGTTCGGCGTCACCGGCTTTCTAGCCATCGACGCTCCATTTGTCATATTTCCATTTGTCTTGTTTCCATACACACCTGGTTTTCATTTCCCCAATTAAGCTACTTGTATTTAACCCTCTGTTTCCCATGTTTTGTGTGTAATTGTTTCATGTTATGTGGTGTTAGTTTACGCACTTTACTTTTATGTTCCGTTTTTTGAGCGCGTTTGATTTATGTAGTGCTCTCGTTTTGGAACTATAATAAAAGTGTGCCTGTTCATTATACTCTGCTCTCCTGCACCTGACTTCGCATCCAATACACCTTTTGACAACCACAGCTGTGTAAAGACAAGGTGTTTCTTCTGTTGTTCTAGTTTTCTTCCTTTTTGACTTGAATGTTTGACTTGAATGGATGCTGTTTTTATAAACCATTGCATTTAATGGATACAGCAATTTCTACCTTGATCTCTTAATCTACTTGGTATCTGATTTTTGAAGATGAAACTTTTTTGTGTATTTCTTGTCATGTTTATGTGAGTTATATATTGTATCTTGAAGTGAACGGATTTTTAACCCTCAAACTACCAATATACATACAGTGCCTAGGCGAAAGTATTCATCCCCTTGGTGTTTTTCCTTTTTTGTTGCATTACAGCCTGTAATTTAAATTGATTTTTATTTGGCTTTCATGTAATGGACATACACAGAATAGTCCAAATTGGTGAAGTGAAATGAAAAGAACTTGTTTCAAAAAAATAAAAAACAAGTGGCGTGTGCATATGTATTCACCCCTTTGTTATGAAGCCCTTAAATAAGATATTGTGCAATCAATTACCTTCAGAAGTCACATAATTAGTTAGATTGCACACAGGTGGACTTTATTTAAGTGTCACATGATCTCAGTATATATACACCTGTTCTGGAAGGCCCCACAGTCTGCAACACCACTAAGCAAGGGGCACCACAAAACAAGCGGCACGATGATGACCAAGGAGCTCTCCAAACAGGTCAGGGACAAAGTTGTGGAGAAGTACAGATTAGGGTTGGGTTATAAAAAAAGATCAGAAACTTTGAACATCCCACAGAGCACCATTATATCCATTATTACATTTTTTTAAAGAATATGACACCACAACAGACCTGCCAAAAGAGGGCTGCCCACCAAAACTAATGGATCAGGCAAGGAGGGCATTAATCAGAGAGGCAACAAAGAGACCAAAGATAACCCTGAATGAGCTGCAAAGCACCACAGAGGAGATTGGCGTATCTGTCCATAGGACCACTTTAAGCCGGACACTCCACAGAGCTGGGCTTTACGGAAGAGTGGCCAGAAAAAAGCAATTGCTTAAAGAAAAAAAGAAGCAAACACATTTGGTGTTTGCCAAAAGGCATGTGGGAGACTCCCCAAACATGGAAGAAGGTACTCTGGTCAGATGAGACTCAAATTGAGCTTTTGGCCATCAAGGAAAACACTATGTCTGGCGCAAACCCAACACCTCCCATCACCCCGAGAATACCATCCCAACAGTGAAGCATGGTGGTGGCAGCATCATGCTGTGGGGATGTTTTTCATTGGCAGGGACTGGGAAACTGGTTAGAATTGAAGGAACGATGGATGGCGCTAAATACAGGGAAATTCTTGAGGGAAACCTTTTTCAGTCTTCCAGAGATTTGAGACTGGGACGGAGATTCACCTTCCAGCAGGACAATGACCCTAATTATACTGCTAAAGCAACACTTGAGTGGTTTAAGGGGAAACATTTAAATGTCCTGGAATGGCCTAGTCAAAGCCCAGACCTCAATCCAATTGAGAATCTGTGGTATGACTTAAAGATTGCTGTACACCAGCAGAACCTATACAACTTGAAGGAGCTGGAGCAGTTTTGCCTTGAAGAATGAGCAAAAATCCCAGGGGCTAGATGTTCCAAGTTTATAGAGACATACCCCAAGAGACTTGCAGCTGTAATTGCTGCATAACATGGCTCTACAAAGTATTGACTTTAGGGGGGTGAATAGTTATGCACTGTCAAGTTTTTGTGTTATTTCTTGTTTATTTCACAAAAAAATATTTTGCATCTTCAAAGTGGTAGGCATGTTGTGTAAATCAAATGATACAAACCCCGAAGAAATCAATTTTAATTCCATGTTGTAAGGTAACAAAATAGGAAAATTGCCAAGGGGGTGAACACTTTCGCAAGCCACTTTACATGGACTATTGGAAAAAGCAACAATCATTACAAAATATCAACTTAATTATTTTCAAAACATCCTTAGACATGTAAAGAATGTTATCTGAAATAAAAAATAACCAAAACAGGCTGTTTTTGTATAAAATCTACAGTTAATTTGCATATTTTGTAAACTAAAATACATATTTTTCCCTTATAATGCGCAGTCTTTTACCAAAGTAGGCGTACAATCCAAATCAGTACTAAAAATCTCAGTTACCATCATTTTTTGTAGTATCATCATTTGTTGTAGTATCATTCAGTTTTTAGAATTTTGAAGTAAACATTCATTTTGTCATATTTATTTAGTAAAAACGACGTCCATTTAAAGGGGCAGTACATCAACATTTTAAATATGCTCAATTTTTGGGGGCAAAAAGTTATTCATCCATTGATCCTGAGAGACAATGACCAAAAATATGGCTTAGTCTTCTTTATTTACTTACCCCACAGCCAGTATTAGCATCACTGCTAGTGAAACAATGGGAGTGGTAGGGCCTATGGCAGGATGCTTCAAAAAGCATGCTTCAAAAGGCATTAATCCTCAGTCACTTTAAACCAAATGTTATAACAACCAAGATACCACAACAAGTTGCACATATAGCATATTGGAGGGTATTATAGGAATTATGGTATTTTCTAACATTTCAGATTACACACCAAGAAATATATTTTTTAGATTACACCAATACAGCACAGTGTGTACATTCAGAGAGTAGCTGGTTTCTGTATTACAGTTCTATCAAGTTTTCATACCACTGACAGACTGTTTTGACTGCAACTAAGCATATGTCTAAGGTAATTTAGATTTTGTACACAATCATACCTAGTTATAACTGGTTATAACCATGGGTGAGTGCATAAGGTGCTCCATCTCTGCAGGTAATCTTTCTATCAGATCACAATCACTCCAACAGGTAACCCTCTAGCCTCTGAGGGTCTGGATTACTTATGTATTCAGAGAAACCTAGATTCAAATAAAGGTCCTCTCTATCAAATTTGTATAGGCGGAATAAGGTGTTTTTGTCTGGAGTAAAAATTACCCGGACTTGAATTTTTTCAAAGTCCATATTCATACAGAAACACTAAACAATTATTTAGATTTATTAAGAACAAGTTGATTGACAAAGTCATGAAAAAGCACCTTTTGGGTCAAAATGACCCTTAACAAATGCATTACTTTAGTTTATCAGCCACTTCTGCTTTGTTAAAGTTAAAATCATTTGTGTAAATAATCTGAAGTAATATATTTTGCATTTTTACATGGCTTAAATTTACTGTATCCTTAAGAAATATATTATTTCCAGTCACTGTATTCACCATATTTGTTTTTTGCTATACTGAATATTGAAAGTGCATGAGAGGTCATCTGACAGATAACAATGGCTGATTGAATGGTGGTTAAGAGGTTGTGTGGCACGAATTGGTTAGAAAAAGTAATGTTTTCAGGTATGTTCAGAATCAAACATGGAGATTCCATAATGTTTTGCTAATAGGCTTTATGAACTAGTACTAAATATCTCTTCTGAAATTTGGAACCTTTGGCACTGTCTTCAGATAAAATGTTTTATTTATTACATTTTTTATTTCACCTTTATCTAACCAGGTAGGCCAGTTGAGAACAAGTTCTCATTTCCAACTGCGACCTGATAAAGCAAAGCAGTGCGACACAAACAATAACACAGAGTTACACATGGAATAAACAAACATACAGTCAATAACACAATAGAAAAAAAGTCTATATACAGTGTGTGCAAATGGCGTGAGGAGGTAAGGCAATAAATTGGCCATATTAGCGAAGTAATTACAATTCAGCAAATTAACACTGGAGTGATAGATGTGCAGATGATGATGTGCAAGTAGAAATACTGGTGTGCAAAAGAGCAAAAAAGTAAATAAAAACAATATGGGGATGAGGTAGGTAAATTGGATGGGCTATTTACAGATGGGCTGTGTACAGCTGCAGCGATCGGTTAGCTGCTCAGATAGCTGATGTTTAAAATTAGTCTGTGGAGATGCAGGGTGCAATATGTGGTTTGGGGTTGATAATTTGCCTGTATTGTTCAAAATAAAATATTGTCATTATTTTGTTGATTTAAACGTTGTTTAACTGTCCTACTGGTGTATTGTGTAGGCTACTGCCACCTAGTGGCTAATAGTAAAACCCTGCTACCACTGTTCACTGTTAATCTCACATATGATAGGGTAGTTAAAAGCTACTTATAAGGTAAAGATAAGAAGTAAACCAGATGTAGCTGTTTCTAGGAAACCAAAAAACATTATTCAATTACAACAAGCATACCTTCCATGTGAACCTATGACAAATAGGTTTATGATACTTGTGCATCATCTACAACAGAGATCATCAACTAGATTCAGCCGCCGGCCGATTTTATGTAAAGCGGATGGTCGGGGGGCTGGAAACAAAATCACAAATAATTTGTAGACTGAAAATTGACAGATATGTTTGACTAAAACATAATACTTTCAAACCTTGCTTACATTTGTATTTATGATTACGTGTCTCTCTATTATGCCTACTTCTAATCCGACCAGAGACAGAAGCAAAAGTTTTGGATGACTGTCTGCACATATAACAACTTTTCCATTACATCTGGTGAAAACATTTGAAAAGATGCCATGACCTTGAACGCAGCATAGGTACTATACTCTTGTCAAGAGCTGAGTCATAATTGGGGGAAATTCATGCTGGAATGGTGCCCCCGACAGGAACTCCATATATGGGCATAGCTGCATAATGTAGAATTAATGTTGGAATGGTTTCCTTGCAGGAACTCCATAGGCTATTGGCCTAACCGGAAGACCTTATATGGACATAGTAATTATTTTGGTAAATGATTACACCGGTGCTCAATCGGAATCAAATAGGTCTGTATATTTAAAGGGAGGTTCCTTGCCAACTCTGTGCAGGTCATCAATTGATTAAGGATGCTTTGTGGAAAAGCCAGTGCTGTAGCAGCGTGATAGGTGCTAATTGAGGGCACTTGGGATGTGTAATAGTGCCTTTAAGACTGCACCTGTTGAGGCCTCAAAAGTGGTAGTGTTTCAGAGGGTTTTTGACTGGGTGATTGGAAAAAGGATAGCGAAGTAGGATTGCAGGGATCTGGTAATAGGGCCATCTGTGGCACTGGGGAATGTTCCTGTTTCTTTTCAAGGCCTTATGTGGATTTGAATCTGATTGAGGAATAGGAGGGGTGGGATGTTGGTATTTAGTAGATTAGTATGTTTGTAATTTCTATTCCTTTTTGACAGTAACGGGGTTCGGAGTTCTGCCAGTCAGCACCTGATTAATTGTTGCGTTCCAACCTGTGGAAAATAAATGCTGGGTTCATACCTTCATTTTGTGGTCCTGTGTCTCTCTGGTGGTACGCTGGGTGAGAAGGATCATTATTGAATGAATGTTACTTTTTGAGGGGGGGTTATTGCCAGGTTATTTGGGTCTAAAAATTCACAAGAGACAACTAAAATATACGAAAAGTGATTTGTTCCAATCAACGTTAGCTGAATATGTGGCTGTCCATGTTACTGATTTTTATGTGTGTGCATGCCATCTATGGAACTGAGGAAAAACATCCCTACTTGTAGAGAAACACCAATCCATCCTCTTTCATGTTACCTAAACGGTCTATGACTGTCACACAGTACACGCTTTTTGTTTTTGTTGCCCTAGGCTACCTGGCGAAAATGCTTGCTCGCTAGCCTAACATCCTTTCATGAGCAACGATATGCCAGGTCAGCTAGTTAACATTACCCTACTACATCTAGCTACAATGATGAGACCTGACCGTGTGGTGCAAGGACAGCAACCTCTCCCTCAACGTGATCAAGACAAAGGATATGATTGTGGACTACAGGAAAAGGAGGATCGAGCACGCCCCCCCCCCCCCCCCATTCCCATCGACGGGGCTGTAGTGGAGCAGGTTGAGAGCTTCAAGTTCCTTGGCGTCCACATCACCAACAAATGAACATGGTCCAAGCACACCAAGACAGTCGTGAAGAGGGCACGACAAAACCTATTCCCCCTCAGGAGACTGAAAAGATTTGGCATGGGTCCTCAGATCCTCAAAAGAGAGCATCCTGACGGGTTGCATCACTGCCTGGTATGGCAACGGCTCGGCCTCCGACCGCAAGGCACTACAGAGGGTAGTGCGTACGGCCCAGTACATCACCAGGGTCAAGCTTCCTGCCATCCAGGACCTTTATACCATGCGGTGTCAGAGGAAGGCCCTATAAATTGTCAGACTCCAGCCATCCTAGTCATAGACTGTTCTCTCTGCTACCGCACGGCAAGCGGTAAGGGAGCGCCAAGTCTCGGTCCAAGAAGCTCCTAAGTAGCTTCTACCCCCAAGTCATAAGACTCCTGAACACCTAGTCAAATGGCTACCCAGACTATTTGCATTGCCCCCATCCCCCCCCTCTGGAATGCTGCTGCTACTCTCTGTTATTATCTATGCATAGGCACTTTAATAACTCTACCTACATGTACATATTACCTCAATTACCTCGACACCGGTACCCCCGCACATTGACTCTGTACCGGTATCCCCTGTATATAGCCCCGCTATTGTTATTTACTGCTGCTCTTTAATCATTTGTTATTCTTATCTCTTACTTTTTTTAGATATTTTCTTAAAACTAAGTAAGTAAGCATTTCACTGTAAGGTCACTGTTGTTTTCGGCGCATGTGACAAATAAAATATGATATGATTTGATTTGATTTAGGAAACTGGTGATTTTAACTAGCTAGCTAGCCACCGGAGGACAACTACACAACCAGATACAACAATTCAAGTTTTTTTCTGTCAATGACGTTTGGCTTCTGATGTGATTGGTGTGAAGCCAGTTTCAAACTTGCTTCCCTTGACATGTCTTTCCGTGCTCCAGGACCATTCATAGCTGAGCTCATTCAGTTTAGCTCAACGCTGATTGGCTATTATTTTATACTTATTTTAATCAAGGGAGGTCAAATGCTCACTGGCTTCCCTTGCATTCAATGCTACAGGTGACAACAGTGTCATACTCTTTTTGAACAGACAGCATCAGATACAATGCATAAGGAAAGTATCCAGACAACCTTCACTCTTTCTACATTTTGTTATGTTGCAGCCTTATTCTAAAATGAATTAAATCAATCTACACACTATACCCCATAATGACAAAGCAAAAACAGGTTTTGATCAATTTTAGCAAATTTATACAAATAAAAAAACGGAAATATCCAATTTACATAAGCATTCAGATCCTTTACTCAGTACTTTATTGAAGCCCCTTTGGCAGCGATTACAGCCTTGAGTCTTCTTGGGACACCTGTATTTGGGGAGTTTCTCCCATTCTTCTCTGCAGATCCTCTGTCAGGATGGATGGGGAGCGTTGCTGCATGGCTATTTTCAGGTCTCTCCAGAGATGTTAGATCGGGTTCAAGTCCAGGCTCTACCTGGGCCACTCAAGGACATTCAGACTTGTCTCGAAGCCACTCCTGCATTGTCTTGGCTGTGTGCTTAGGGTCATTGTCCTGTTGGAAGGTGAACCTTTTCCCCAGTCTGAGGTCCTGAGCGCTCTGGAGCAGGTTTTCATCAAGGATCTCTCTGTACTGTGCTTCATTCATCTTTCCCTTGTACCGAACTAGTCTCCCAGTCCCTGCCGCTGAAAAACATCCCCACAGCATGATGCTTCCACCACCGTGCTTCACTGTAGGGATGGTATTGGCCAGGTTATGAGCGGTGCCTGGTTTCCTCCAGATGTGACTCTTGGCATTCAGGCCAAATAGTCCAATCTTGGTTTCATCAGACCAGAGAATCTTGTTTCTCATGGTCTGAGAATCCAAGCGGGCTGTCATGTGCCTTTAACTGAGGAGTGGCTTCTGTCTGGCCACTCTACCATAAAGGCCTAATTGGTGGAGTGCTGCAGAGATGGTTGTCCTTCTGGAAGGTTCTCCACAGAGGAACTCTGGAGCTCTGTCAGAGTGAGCATCAGGTTCTTGGTCACCTCCCTGACCAAGGACCTTCTCTCCTGAATCTTGGTGGTTCCAAACGTCTTCCATTTAAGAATGATGGAGGCCACTGTGTTCTTGGGGACCTTCAATGCTGCAGACATTTTTTGGTACCCTTCCCCAGATCTGTGCATCGACACAATCCTGTCTCAGAGCACTAAGGACAATTCATGGCTAGTTTTTTGCTCTGACGTCAACTGTGGGACCTTATATAGACAGGTGTGTGCCTTTCCAAGTCATGTCCAATCAATTGAATTTACCACAGGTGGACTCCAATCATGTTGTAGAAACATCTCAAAGATGATTGATGTAAACAAGATGCACCTGAGCTAAATTTTAAGTCTCCTAGCAAAGGGTCTGAATACTTATGTAAATAAGGTATTTCTGTTTTTTTTTTAATACATTTGCAAATATTTCTAAAAACCAGTTTTTGCTTTGTGATTTTGGGGTATAGTGTGTAGATGAATGAGAAAAAAAGTATATTTAATACATTTTAGAATAAGGCTGTAACGTAACAAAATGTGGAAAAAGTCAAGGGGTCTGAATACTTTCCGAATGCACTGTAGATAGACTACACATACTGGCTTCCCTTGGCATTCATGAACACACGCCACTGTCTTATCATCAGGTGAATGATGATGGCAAGGAGAAGTAATCAACATTTTAAAATGATTAGCTTTGGGAGATATCGTTTTCATTTTTTTGACCTCCCCACATTATAATTGGAAGAGGAAGTGTAAACTCATAGCCTATTAGCTAGAAAGTTAACTCCAAACACATTTTCGCTAAGTGCAGCTATATACCTGGTTAAACAAAGGTTAGCCATTTGTTGGCAAAAATATATGTCCAAGTCAAGAAAGCTTACTAGCAGCAACAGCCACTTACTGCACTGGTAGTCTATTTGCAGGTGCTTTTTCAAAGCCTAATTTCTTCAATATTAGGAGTTGGGAAATAAAGGTGACATCATTACAAATAAGTTATTCTCCTCTTTTCTACTGTCGGTATGTAATAAAAAATATATATTTTGTTGTTGCTAGTGATATTCCTAAAAACATTGAAATAAAAAACATATTATTTTTTATAATATTTTTTTACAAATATTTCCGTGGACCCCCTGCAGTATTAATGACCCCTAGATGACTACCATTGGCCTAGGCTATCAATGTTACATTTACACAATAATCTTACACGATTGTAAGGTTCTTGGTAATAACCATACTGTATTCATTTTTATTTCTATTGTTTTAAATCACAGATCCCACCTGTAGTTCACAGCAGAATAGTTTGTTCGATTTGATCGATTTATGTAGGCTAGGCTACTAAATGTCTGATGTTGAAAATGTCAATGATTATAACCATGTTGAAACTGCAAGCCCTTAAAAAGGTACTGAGTTTCATAAGTTGTATTTTGTAGCGTTTTTACCAATGGAGATGTGTTCGTTCCTCCAGCTCGCATACTCATACCAAAGTACACTCTCACAAACTGGCAAATATGCAAAGGATGTGGTAAGTAGACCTACTGTACGGTAGAAGCACGGAAAAAGCATACCAGTATGTACAACATACAGTACAGTGCCTTCAGAAAGTATTCATACCCTTTGACTTAATCCACATTTTGATGCTACTGCCTGAATTAAAAATTTATTAAATATGATTATTTTTCACCCATCTACATACAATACCCCATAATGACAAAGTGAAAACATGTTTTTAAACATTATTGCAAATGTATTGAAAATGAAATACAGAAATATCTAATTTACTTACAGTTGAAGTCGGAAGTTTACATACACCTTAGCCAAATACATTTAAACTCAGTTTTTCACAATTCCTGACATTTAACCCTAGTAAAAATTCCCTGTCTTAGGTCAGTTAGGATTGCCACTTTATTTTAAGAATGTGAAATGTCAGAATAATAGTAGAGAGAATGACTTATTTCAGTTTGTATTTCTTTCATCACATTCCTAGTGGGTCAGAAGTTTACATACACTCAATTAGTATTTGGTACCATTGCCTTTAAATTGTTTAACTTGGGTTAAATATTTCAGGTAGCCTTCCACAACTTTCCCACAGTAAGTTGGGTGAATTTTGGCCCATTCCTCCTGACAGAGCTGGTGTAACTGAGTCAGGTTTTGTAGGCCTCCTTGCTCACACAGGCTTTTTCACTTCTGCCCACAAATGTTCTATAGGATTGAGGTCAGGGCTTTGTGATGGCCACTCCAATACCTTGACTTTGTTGTCCTTAAGCCATTTTGCCACAACTTTGGAAGTATGTTTGGGGTCATTGTCCATTTGGAAGACCCATTTGCAACCAAGCTTTAACTTCCTGACTGATGTCTTGAGATGTTGCTTCAATATATCCACATAATTGTCCTACCTCATGATGCCATCTATGTTGTGAAGTGCACCAGTCTCTCCTGCAGCAAAGCACCCCCTCAACATGATGCTGCCACCCCCGTGCTTCACGGTTGAGATGGTGTTCTTCGGCTTGCAAGCGTCCCCCTTTTTCCTCCAAACATAACGATGGTAATTATGGCCAAACAATTCTATTTTTGTTTCATCAGACCAGAGGACATTTCTTCAAAAAGTACGATCTTTGTCCCCATGTGCAGTTGCATACTGTAGTCATGCTTTTTTATGGCAGTTTTGGAGCAGTGGCTTCTTCCTTGCTGAGCGGCCTTTCAGGTTATGTCGATATAGGACTCATTTTATTGTGGATGTAGATACTTTTGTACCTGTTTCCTCTAGCATCTTCACAAGGACCTTTGCTGTTGTTCTGGGATTGATTTGCACTTTTCGCACCAAAGTACGTTCATCTCTAGGAGACAGAATGCGTCTCCTTCCTGAGCGGTATGACGGCTGCGTCATCCCATGGTGTTTATACTTGCGTACTATTGTTTGTACAGATGAACGTGATATCTTCAGGCATTTGGAAATTGCTCCCAAGGATGAACCAGACTTGTGGAGGTCTACAGTTTATTTTCTGAGGTCTTGGCTGATTTCTTTTGATTTTCCCATGATGTCAAGCAAAGAGGCATTGAATTTGAAGGTAGGCCTTGAAATACATCCACAGGTACACCTCCAATTGACTCAAGTTATGTCAATTAGCCTATCAAAAGCTTCTAAAGCCATGACATCATTTTCTGGAATTTTCCAAGCTGTTTAAAGGCACAGTCAATTTAGTGTATGTAAACCTCTGACCCACTGGAATTGTGATACAGTGAGTTATAAGTGAAATAATCTGTCTGTAAACAATTGTTGGAAAAATTACTTGTGTCATGCACAAAGTAGATGTCCTAACCGACTTGCCAAAACTATAGTTTGTTAACAAGAACTTTGTGGAGTGTTTGAAATGTTTTAATGACTCCAACCTAACTGTATGTAAACTTCCGACTTCAACTGTAAGTATTCACATCCCTTTGCTATGGCACTTCAAATTGAGTTCAGTTGCACCAAATTTCCTTTGCTCATCCTTAAGATGTCACTACAACTTGATTGGAGTCCACCTGTGGCCAATTCAATTATTTGGACATGATTTAGAAAGAAAGACACCTTTCTATATAAGTTTCCACAGTCGACAATGCATGTCAGGGCAGAAACCAATAAAAAAACATGAGCTGGTGCACACCCAGAACAATAGTTTGTGTGGAGGTGCAGACCAACGGCGAATAAACTATAAACTATCAAAATACAGAAAGTCGCACACCCCATGTATAATCTTCCAGAAATTTTATTGGTATTTACCAACGTTCCGGCATCACCATACCATCACCATGCCATGAAATCCAAGGAACTGTGTGTAGAACCCATTTTTTCTGAGAGTTTAGACTGGGATGAAGATTTACGTTCTAGCAGGACAATGACCCCAAGCATATAGCCAAAGCCCAGACTTGAATCCCATAAAAAATCTGTGGAAAGACTTGAAGATTGCTGTTCACCACCGCTTTTGAGAAAATCTGCAAGGAAGAATTGGAGATTCAGACATACCCAAAAGACGACTCAAAGCTGTAAACGCCGCCAAAGGTGTTCTACAAACTATTGACTCAAGGTGTGAATACTTATGTAAATTACATATTTCTGTATTTCATTTTCAATACATTTGCAAAAATGGCTTAAAACAAGTTTTCACTTTGTCATTATGGCGTATTGTGTGTCTATTGGTGAGAGAAAAACATCTATTTAATACATTTTCAATTCAGGCTGTAACACAACAAAATGTGGAATAAATCAAGGGGTATGAATACTTTCTGCAGACACTGTACATGTTTGCACTGACTGGTACTGATCAACATTGATAGGTGTAGTTGTAGATCTGACCATAATCACTTAAGAAATCGGCTTCTCCTACTTATGATTTATAATAATGAAACCATTATTCTCAGTCCAGGAAAAGCAAGAAACAAAGACCTTTTTAAAGCGTCCCATTTAAATAATATAATGTTTTACAAACCTCTAGTAGGAAACAGCTGTGATCAGAGTTGATCCTACAATAATTTTCTTTCAAGGAGATACTTTCCAGTTTGTACTGTACATTGTCTCCACATCTAGAACAGTGAACACTGTAAAAGTATGCCGTTGCGTACTGCATTTCAATTAACATTTCCAGCACGTGTTGTGCGTGAGCCTTTCCGTCTGCGATTTATTACGAGACAGTTCTATCATCAATCACTGTCTGGGTGAGGCATTGAGTTACCATTGCCTTCCACTTTGATAGGTAATCCCAATGGAACGAGCCTGGCCCGCTTGATCAAGTAGCAGCGAGTCTCATAGAGTGAGCAGATTCACCAGGGGGCCGTGCTGACTGAAAAAAAACCCCTCTCATTCCTCCAGAACCGGGGCAATTTGTATTGTGATTAAGTAGACAGTGAAATGCATTGCAGTCGTATGATAATTGCACAAGGCCCAAGATGAGCACCACGTACATACAAACAAGTGAAGAAGAATGAACATGCACACTCAGCGGATGTATTGTGAGATATCTGACAGGTGCTTTTTTTCTAACCATGAAAGATGACAGTCACATCATGACGTGTCCGTTTTTTCTGATAAAGAAAAAGCTCTTCTTTCTTAACACCTGAAGTGCTGTCTTGTCTTCAAACTATTTTATTATGCTTCATCAACATGATTGAAATGGCAAGAAAAATCCAAGGAACTGTCTGTAGAACCCATTACAGTATCAGCAGATATGTGAATTCAGTTACCAAAGCACTCTTGTGCATTTTTGTTTGGAAATAGCAGAATTGCTCATGCATGATTATGCCAGTTTTGCAATGCAGGATAAAATCCACAAAGAGCAGTTTGCATGGTTTATGTAGTCGTAATTCCACCAACCAGCGCTCTTACTGTACGTATTATTGTTGTTTAGTATGTGCTTCTACTAAACACATTACATTGATCTGCACAGAGGGAGTGTCATTTTATTTTTCGCCAGAAGGGGGAGACAGAGACAGTGTTATGTACTCTCCCTCGGTAAACTGATCCACTATTACTCATTGACTGGAAACGCTGCCATACTTTTAGGCTTTCTCCTCGCCTTACCCCTCATGAATTCCTAAATACGATTTGACCAGTTGTTGCGGACATTTCATAAACAAGGCAGGGAAATTGTCCATTGTAGTTAGATCTGTCAGCTGTTTAGCTTACTAATTACACAAATGTTTATAGGGCCGTATCCCTCATTCATTTCGGTTTGACCTCACAAAGCGAAAAACGATCTGATTTAAAATGCCTGTAAAATCTCTGTAACATCCCTTTTGTGGGCTGGTGTAAAATGTAACCTTCTTCGGGCTCTGCAACCTTGCTGTGTGAGCATGGAGCATAGTGTCTGTATTCCCCAACAAAGAGTATCGATCACTTAGTACTGTATAGGGGCAGCTGGAGCACTGAGTAGTCACCGAAGTCTGCACTGAAGGCTTTGCTTGCAGCATGTGGTATTGACAGTACAGTACATTCCCGTTGGCAGTCTAAATGCTGAGCTATGTGTCTATGTGTGATGTTGAGCGGGAAAGGGGATTGGTCGGAGGGATTCATCTCCTGCATTTCAGCTCCATTGAGCATGGTAACATGTGACACCACACAGGCGCCAGTAGGCGCAGTCACCTGGTCATATGAGAAGAACTCAACGAACGACTCGGGGAGCAAGGAACCAGAATGATTCCATCATCTTGACATCACCCCTTTCCGACTCGACTGTTCCCATACCATGTGACCTCATTCATAGGAAGTGTTGATGCCCAGCGGAAAGCACTACACCCTAGTCGCCATCTATCTGTCTGCCCACTGAGGACCAGGCACTGGGAGTGTCTCTGTGATATTGCACAGTGGTTGGAGGTTGGCTGCTGCTGGCTCTTTCTCAGCCGGTCCAGCTATTATATCGCACTGTCCTCTGGTTGACTCCTCTACTCTGCCACTTGAGAGGGCAAGAGATTACGCGCCGGTCCTTCTCACACTGATTCCAGACGACTCTGGTCTCTACGGGGCCGGTAGACACTGCCGCCCCACAGGACATAGCAGATATGTAATGCCAGCGGAACGAGAAGCAGCAGTAATGACTTCATCTTTTTCCATTGCTGTATGTTGCAGGTGTAGTGTACTGCACTCCCAGAGCTCTAACTGTCCCTCCTCTTTCTCTCTGAGAAGGGCAGTTTTTCTGTTGATTTTAAGAATTAGAAGTTTCGCCACAAGACTTTAAAGATAAGTGTTTACTCTTTTGATATTTCAGATGGGTTGTAAGATTTCATTTCAAAACATTATACAGTAAATCAAACCAAATGATATGATAACAACAAAGTGTTGTTACAGTGTGTACAGTACTTTTATCTTTGATCTTGTTATGCGGACACCAGCATGTGAACTCAGATTGAACTTTCCCTAACTGAATATCCAAGGCAAACTTCAGTCTTTTCTTGTTGTTTTATTTTTCTCTCCAGTCCTCCAACGGCTGTATAAATTCAAAAGAACATCAACACAAACTCTGCCTTTGCATTAAAGAAAGCAAACAAGTAGAAGAAACACAGACGCACTATTCCCCAGACCCCATGTTAGTGGGCTCGCAAACACCATTGCCCGGAGTGTGTTCTTGTGTGGAAGCTTGAGATCAGTATACTGGCCCTCCAGTCAGCCTTGGGATCCAGGCTGAAGAGAAAAACAACATTAAGTGCTCTTCCTTCTCCTCAGAGGGAGACAGAGCTCACCTTGCTACCTACAGTGAGGCTGAGCAGCCTGCGAGGATAAAATTGCCTTTTGTGGAAGCATTCATTCAGATGTGTACCGTGCTGTCTCAAGCATCACTCTGAACTCATCTTCCCACTGCTCTCTCTCTCTCTCTCTCTGTCTCTGTCTCTTTCTCCCATCCCAGCTCCCCAGCCCCTTCTTCCGACTGCTCGAAGAATAAGTTATTCCCTGCAACTCCCTTTCCCTTTAAGCTTGTTTGGGTTTTCATTGTTTGATCTGGCTTGATAAATATGAGGAAAGCAGTTAGAAATTCATGGCTGCCTCGTTTCATCAATAAATTATTAGTTTTCTGTGCTCCCCAGTGATTGATAGGTTCTGCACAGGATGTATTGGAACCAGATGAATTCAATACAGTGGGAGTCACTGGGGAGCCACAAAGCATATCAACTCATGAAAAAATGTAGGTCAATGGAAAATGTAAAAAAAAAAAAACAAGGGGAAGAAAGAAAGCAGGAACACGTTTTTAAAGCACATTAGATATGATCCAACATTCTGAGTCTTTGAAAACAACAAGAAATAGATACTTCTCAATGAAAAAAAACACTTGAGTTCAGATTTGATCCATGGTCTTCGTTTTGTGTAGTTTGCGCACACAGGCTTTGGAGAGGACCTTGAGCACACAGCCAGGGGCCATCCCAAGAAGTCCACCGAGTTTTGCTTCTACGCCAAGCTAGTGAGAGGGAAAGATAAAGCCCAACAACAGAAGCAGGTGTCCAGAATCCCACTTCTTTACACAACAGGCAGTAAGTGGAGCAATTCCTATAGAAATGTCTTCCAATGTTTCATGTGTTTCACTGTTTCGCTACACCCCCTCTCTTTTCCTCGCTCTCTGCGAAATGAATTGGCCCTTTTGCTTTTGTTAAAGGGAAGGTTTTCTTAGCACTCGGTTTGTGCATGTGTGTATGGAGACAGCAGAGGCATGTCGAAGTCTGAAGCGCTTTCTTTGAATTCTCAACCTGCTCTCCAAACTTGACTTTCATATATCAGGGGAACAGAACAGGTTTGCAGCCTCAGAAAGAATGTATCACTTTACGCTGTGAGTATATACAGTACAATACTTCAAACACCATCCAGCGCTCTAAATCATAGATGAATTCAATCAGGCCATTTTGTTTAATATGTATCCAGAAAAGCCTGGTTAACTGTGTCAGGAAAACAAAATGCTAATTTTCTCCTAATGGGGGAATCAAAATGATCATGAGTTATTCATCACAATAATATAGGGGAGAGATCATAATGCTGACACAATCGTCTGTTAGATTAATGGTATTTAGCATTGCAGCAATTACACATTTTGATCGTGATATATATCCTATAGAGTACATAGTAACTGCAACTGTGGCCTTAGATGCTCAGCTATCCAATAGTTATTACGCCTGTGTCTCTTTAGTGTGTACGCATACACACAGACAAACATAATGCTGCTCACCAAACAAATTGACCTCCGGGTCAAGTCAAATTTTATTCGTCACATGGTTTGCATGTAGACAAACAGTGAAGTGATTACTTAAATGATTCCGGACCTGAGAAATTATTACTTAAATGCTTCTGGACCTGAGAAATTATTACTTAAATGCTTCCGGACCTGAGATATACCATGACACCGTTTGAGCACCCTTCCATAATTTCACATCACCCATTGCAGCCGAGCCAGCAGTATCCTGTGTAATGTAGTTGAATTTCCTTTCACCCACTCACATTGGGACAGTGCAGTAGCGCCAAACTGGCTGTCTACAGCCCCTGCAGTCCCGGTTATGAGAGTGCTCCTCTCCCAAGTCTCTGGCCACTTTTTGGCCACTTGATCATCCCCTGGTGGCAAGAACCCCACTCCTCATAAAGTCATTACTAATAGTTTAGGAGAAAAATAGGAAAAATACCTAGGCTTTCTCTGAACTATATCAATCTGACTGCACACACACACACACACACACACACACACACACACACACACACACACACACACACACACACACACACACACACACACACACACATCACTCATCACTGTAGCCGCATAGGGACAATCAGGGCCTATCAGGCACGTAGTGACTCGCAGTGCTGTTGGCAAGCATCCGCTATCTATCGCAGGAGAGGAGGCAAAGGTTTTGGTAGCAGATTTACGTCACAGACTTTTCTTCTGAACTTGATATCGAAGGATTGACAATCCTACCTGGGTTAGGGACTGAGGTCTGACTAGTGCTGCAGATCTAGTAAAACAATTTATAATTATGTTTTATTGTCACATACACCAGATAGGTGCAGTAAAATGTGTTGTTTTACATAGTCAGCCATAGTAGTTTGGCGCCCCTGCAGCAAATTAGGGTTAAGTACCTTGCTCAAGGGCACATCAACATATATTTTTCACCTTTTCGATTACTGGCCCAATGCTCTAAACGCTAGGCTACCTATTACAGCTGGAGACTGAGGACTTATTGATAGGGACTGATGGCAGAACCTGGCACAGGCAACTTGTGGACTAGCAGGGCAGGATGCTCTAAGCCTGGCGGGCTAGGCAACTGCCTACCAACTTGAAACTGAAACTCTGACCCTACCGAGAAGGAAGGGAACTCAACATCTATGCCAGGGCGGACATCAGAGGTGACTTCTGGTGGGTCACACAGGGTGATGTCTGGCGGGTCCCCTAAGGCAATGTCTGGAAGGTCTAGAGGTATCAGGACCCTCCGGACTGGAACTAGCACGGTACTGGCAGGTGGGACTGGAGAGGCTCCAACGTCCTGGCTGCACTTGACATTTGCAGTAGCTGCAGGCCCCATCCTAGGAGCAGATGAAGAATACCCCGCTGGCTTTGGCTCCGGGCCAGGAGCAGGAGAGGCAGGTGGGAGACTTCGTGGTTGAAGGTTCCAGGGCAGCAGACAGTCGAACCCCGGGCACAACTAGTAGGGGATCCCCACTGGGAGGAGAGTACGACTCTGCAACGGCAACCAGAATGGGCCTGTCATGCTAAAAAGTGTCCCCCCTGCGTCACAATGGGATTCAATGAGTTCTAGCTTCTGTTGCTAGGGCTGTTGCTAGAACTTCCAAAATTCTGACCGCCCTACCTAATGAACCAAAGTGTTTATTACATTTACATTTACGTCATTTAGCAGACGCTCTTATCCAGAGCGACTTACAAATTGGTGCATTCACCTTATGATATCCAGTGGAACAACCACTTTACAATAGTACATCTATATCTTTTTTATTGGGTGGGTGGGGGGTTAGAAGGATTACTTTATCCTATCCCAGGTATTCCTTAAAGAGGTGGGGTTTCAGGTGTCTCCGGAAGGTGGTGATTGACCTCGCTGTCCTGGTGTCGTGAGGGAGCTTGTTCCACCATTGGGGTGCCAGAGCAGTTGCTTGGCTCTATTTTACCTATGCGTTCGTGGAGGACGGAGGATGTGGGCAGTTTTAGTTCTATTTCACCTCATAAGCGTACGCTCAGTCCGTGCAAAATTATTACCTCAGAATTGCTCTCCAAGGATGATGTTTTTTGACGTTGACTACCTACTGACTACTTACTGCTTCAGAGGACCGAAAAGACTGGAATGAGAACGCTCTTTCTTTACCCTATATTGTATTTGTCATTATATAAGAAAATATTGTTAAATAGGAATAAATCATTTAAGCTGTTTTTAGATAGACATTGCTAGCTGCTGTACTTTTTTACCTCAGCCTGCCTAGTCAGCTAGATAGCTAACCAGAGCTTTATTTAGCTAATGTTAGCTAGCTAGCTAACTGTTATTGTAGCTTTCTGTTTGTATGTGGCTTACAATTCAATGGCATCCTTCCAGGACATTTTCTGTTATCTTTCCAACTAGGCGAAGTACTATGAAGGCACCACTGATCTTGACAAGAGGCACAACATTCGTAGGGGGCAGAGGTTTTCCCAATTCAGGGTAACGTTAAGCAGTTAACTTATATTAGATAACTGGAAGGATTTAGCTATGTACAAACATTTTTCATCTAGCTAGTTTGTCATCTACATGTTGATAGCTATACATGTAGTTATATCTTTTTTTCATTTGATTTTAATTTTTTTTGTTATATGTCTGTCATATTGAGGTATCTAGCTATAAGTTAAACCTGATCAATCAAATGGATAGGTGTAAGAAATGATGGTAATTACAACTGCACTTAACTAGGTATCTTCGCTAGACAGACAGAGAGACAGAGAGAGAGGGGGTGGATGAGAGGAAGAAAGTGAGAAAGAAAGGATGAAAGTGAGAGAGGGAGAGAGAGAGAGAAGTGGGAAGAGAGTGGTAGACAGAGAGAGAGAGATGGAGAGAAACAGAGAGAGAAAGCCAGAAGTGCAAATGCACTTAGACTTGAGTATTTCGACAACTCTTCTCTTCCAAATTGTTAGGCAATTACATGTACATACGGTGGAAGGATGGCCAGCCACATAGGAGGGTGATTTTCACTGAGGAGAAGGGTGCCGTGCTGACCGAGATGCACGCTGGCCATTTCGGAGTGAAGCACAAGATTGCCAAAATCAACCTACGCTTCTTCTGCCGTGGGATTGTCAAGGATGAGGGCAGCTGGGAAAGTGGAATAACCTTTTGTTAATCAATCACATTCTATTATATCTGAAATGAGAGCACACAATGTTTCAATTTATAACTTTGTACTTAAAGGTCAGTACCTGTCTATCCTGACAGAAGTTTGAGAGTGTGAAGATTGTGTCGCCAGAGTTGAAGCCCATCAGTTGTTTCACCATGGCACATGATCGGTAAGTGTCACAATAAAATGTTGCACTGATAACTTGTTTTGTAATGGTTGCTTTATTTGACCACAGTAGTGTTCAATATTATATCATTTCTGTGTGTCAGTATCCTTACAAATATGAAAATCTGCATACTGTATGACACAGATACGGGTAAGAATAAAGTAATCTTCTGTCTAACACTTTAAATGTTTGGGGTGAACCTCATCGAACCCTTCACGAAATCGAGGAATGGCAACAGCTGGTGTCTGACGATGACCGATTACTTTACCAAGTGGGGGGAGGCAATCAATACCCATTAAGGTCATTAAAGAAAGAGAATGTGCTTAACTCTAAATTCCTTGGAATTTGCTTGGAACCAAACATTTATATTTGTGTTGTATGAAACCCATCAAGGATGAAACTGACGATACCCATTAAAGATGAGGCTGGCGAGGCCACCTCCAAGGCAATGATGGACATCTTCAACACCCACGGTTCTCCTGAGGTCATCTTGAGTGACCGACGTCGTGAACTCTGGAATTGTCACAACTTCCGCCGAAGTCGGTCCCTCTCCTTGTTCGGGCGGCGTTCGGCGGTCGACGTCACCGGTCTTTTTGATCCATTTTTCATTTTCCATTTGTTTTGTCTTTGTTTTCTACACACCTGGTTTCTATTCCCCAATTACATGTTCATTATTTAACCCTCTGTTTCCCACATGTTAGTGTGCGTGTTTATTGATTGTTCATGTCGGTACTTGTCGGCTGGTTATGTTTGCCGGGTTATGTATTTAAGCCCGAGTGACCGGTATTTCTCCGCACCCTGAGTATTGTCTGTATACTGGTGCTGTCGTGGAATTAAATACCTTGTACACTAATTTCTGCTCTCCTGCGCCTGATTCACTGCACCAGTTACCCACCGCCTGACAGGAACAAGGTACGGATGTTATAGGTTATATTCTGTCACTAATGTATATATTTTTTTGCTTTATTGTTCCATAGTACATAATCAGACATATTTCAATATCTTACATTGTCAATAGATATCCCTTTCCTACCCCCTCCTCCAGGTTTGGATGAACGGACCAACCAGACACTCAAGACTGACATGGGAAAGTCCCTTGATGGGTACCAGGAACGATGGGAGGACAAGCTGAAGGTAATTCTCTTTGCACACAACAGCAGCGTACAGGCCTCCACCGAGTTCTCGCCCTGTCACATGCTATAAGGACGGGAGCCGCAGCTGTTGACTGAGGTAAACAATGCAATTGTATATACTATTATTGCATATACTGTAGTCTTTAAAATGTATGATTGACTTTGTGTTGTTGTATGTCTATTGCTATTTTTGTATTACATACTTTCAGATCACTGAAGTCCCACCTGATGTGGTGGAAGTTGTCTAGATCAGAACGCCTTCGAGGACCCCCTTCAGGCACAGGCAGAGAAGGATGTGGAGTTGTTTTTGCTGTTCATTTATTTTCTGGCCCGCCAAGAGATATGTAAGAAATGCATTTGTAATAATATGAAATATAATTGCATTTATTTCTGTTATCAATCAAGGTGAGATTGAACATCGACAAGGCGCAGGAGAAAAAGAAGGGGAGCTACCGGAGGAGAATCAATAAAGGGACGAAGTGCTTCGACATCCGGGCAAATTACTTGGTTTGGAAGAAGAACGAAAGGAAGGCGAGACCTGGCTGGGGTTGCCATCTGTTAAGGTGAATATAAAAATCTCAGATAATAACTACTTGCATTTGCACACAAAATAACCTGAAGCTAGTTTTAGTTTTTTTTCATCTTTGCCTTCCTACGGTTACTTTGGAGAAAACAATAACCTTCTCCAGTTGTTGCAGTTACACGGTCGACCACTGAAAGCCCAGAGGCCCTACACTTCAGTGAAGCACAATAGACAAAGTATGTTAAGCTTTGGCTGACATTTGAGAAAGTAAAAAATGTTTATAAAAATTTACATCTTCAATTTACCTCTCCAAATGTCTTTAGGACCATTGACTGTCTGAGTCATCCAGGAGGCATCCCATTCACTGGAGCCAGTGAAGTGAAGTCAGAGGGGGACCAGCTTGAGGTAAGCTATACCATCAAAAACTGTTGAAAAGTACATATCTTCCATTTATAACACTGCAATAATTCATCACATTTTCTCACAGTAAAGTGTAACCTGTGCATTTGCTTGTTTATGTCTTTATCATTTTACATTTTAGTCATTTAGTAGACGCTCTTATCCAGAGCGACTTACAGTAGTGAATGCATACATTTCATACATTTTTCTTTCTTTTTTTTTCTTTTTTCATACTGGTCCCCCATGGGAATCAAACCCACAACCCTGGCATTGCAAACACCATGCTCTACCAACTGAGCTACAGGTGACTTTATCTCCTCCCCTGCTCCCTTTAACTCTGCTCCTGTTCTCCAGTACCTAGGGGTTCACATTAATGTGTTGTGAAATCTGTTGTGAATGTATTGTAATGTTTTTACAATTGTATAACTGCCTTAATTTAGCTGGACCCCAGGAAGACTAGCTGCTGCCTTGCCTTGGCAGCAGCTAATGGGGATCCATAATAAATACAAATACAAAGACCCAGATGTGGATCCACCTGATATCCTCCATTACCAACCACCCTCCAACTTTTCAATACATCATCTACAGCTATTGTTATTGTCATGTTGTTATTATCTGCTAAGAAAGTTTTCTTGCCCTATCATACTTGGCACATAATATGTGAAATACACAGATTAACTAAAAACACTAGCTCTGCAAACAAAGAGAGCAGCAGTGCCTGGACTTTGTAGTCTCCCTCAAGTCCCCCTTCCGAGACTGGCTGCCCGTTGAGAACAAGTGACAGGCAGAACCTCCCACCAACACAGCAACCACCTACTCGCTATTACACACACCAGAAGTCAGTATTTCAGTCTATGATTGCCAAGTGAGTTTACAAAAAACTGTGAAAATAAATGAATGATAAAACTGTACCAAATCAAAGTTTATATATTTCAATCTTAAATATTGCCAGGTTGGGTTTCACAGCTGTTTCACAAGGTATTCATTGTAAGGTATCCCTTGATGGTATTTGTCAGTTCCACACATTTTAGTTCCACATTATTCAATGGAATATCTACATAGGCGTACAGATGCCCATTATCAGCAACCATCACTCCGGTGTTCCAATGGCACATTGTGTTAGCTAATCCAAGTTTATCATTTTAAAAGGCTAATTGATCATTGGAAAACCCTTTTGCAATTATGTTAGCACAGTTGAAAACTGTTGTGCTTATTAAAGAAGCAATGAAACTGTCGTTCTTAGACAAGTTGACTATCTGGAGCATTACAGGCTCAAAATGGCCAGAAACAAATCACTTTCTTCTGAAACTTGTCAGTCTATTCTTGTTCTGAGAAATGAAGGCAATCCATGCGAGAAATTGCCAAGAAACTGAAGATCTCGTACAACGCTGTGTACTACTCCCTTCACAGAACAGCGCAAACTGGCTCTAACCAGAATAGAAAGAGGAGTGGGAGGCCCCGGTGCACAACTGAGCAAGGGGACAAGTACATTAGAGTATGTCATTGGAACACAGGAATGATGGTTGCTGATAATAGGCATCTGTACGCCTATGTAGATATTCCATTAAAAATCTGCCATTTGCAGCAACAATAGTCATTTACAACATTAACAATGTCTTCACTGTATTTCTGATCAATTTGATGTTATTTTAATGGACAAAAAAATGGCTTTTCTTTCAAAAACAAGGAAATTTCTAAGTGACCCCAAACTTTTTAACGGTAGTGTATATTCAACCACACGGGTGTACTAATGAGCTATGCGAGATAGAAAACAATCCGTCATAATAGAGGACTACTGAAATAACATGCCAGCCAGACAAGCTAGTGTATCAGTCAAATGAATTTGCATATGAATGGAGTGGAAATTAGTTTACTTTTTGATCTGTAAGGTAAGTAACATTAATGTGTCAAGCAGTTTACACGTTTTATTTGCTATTTCCGAAACAGAGCAAATTTTAAGACATGGATTTCATGTTGCTGTAATGTTAACAAGGTACCCAAAAGTAGTTTGAATTAATGTTTTTATTTTATTAGGTCATCACACCATTGATATAGCAACGGACGCTAATAGTTTATCGAATCCTATTGTGACGCAGGGGGGGACACTTTTTGGCTGGGGGAAATTATTTGGCATGACAAGCCCTATGGCAGCGGCTGACCGTGGTTCCACGATTAGAACGGGAGTCTCCTTAACTATGACTACTTAAGGCTCGAGCTGAAGAGGTTGCAGACCTTGGTGTGGTGGACTGTGCACTCTGGAGTTGTCTTCATCGGCTGGGGAGCTAGGCCACTGTGGGGAGCAGAAGCGGACCCGGCGCTCCCTTGACTCCGGCCAGGGGGGCCTAGAGGGACATTGGCCTAGAGCGGTGGTGGAATTACCGTGGGGGCCTAGTGCGGTGGTGGTGTTCCCATGGGGGCCTAGAGTGGTGGTGTCGTTCTAGCCGGGGGGGCCTAGAGCGGTGACAGTCAGGAGAGTAACGGCGGTATTGGTGAGGGTGTGGTCACTCCCTGACCACTGAGGAGGCCTAGAGCAGGGCTTGTCGTAGTATCTTACATGAGAGAGGTGCAGCTCATCTTCCTCAGGTACATGACGGCTTCGTGTGGAGGTGTGGGCAGAGGTGGGTGGTGACAGGCGTTTCTTGGTGAGACGTACAAACTCCTCTTTGGGGTACCTCAACATCACAACTATAGCCAGTCAGAATCCGCCGATACAAAAGACCATGAAAAAACTGTTGATTGCTAAATTCGGTGAGAATTAGGACCATGGAGCTTGTCTGAGCAGTCAGCTGTGAATGCCCTCACCAGCTAGGACACTTTAGCTGATTCACGTCCAAGTGTCCTGATTGGTGGGAATAGGCGGGTTATTGACAAACCTGAAGGCATATCAGATTGAGAGGGCCATCCTTTTTTAGTCACTCACCAGAAATTTGCCTTCCCTGGATCCTTTGTTTAAACTTCCCGAGGTATCCCCATTCATCCCGGGTGGTACACCAAAATGTTGATGCCAGAGAAGAGGGAGGAGAACTGGGGTTATAGCCAGACTCAGGTTGTCAGCAAACCATTCACCACTTCCGAGTATATTACTCGCTGAAGTTCAGTCTCTGAACAATAAAGTATACGAACGAGCTCAGGGCGAGGATCTCCTTCTAGAGAGACATAAGGGCTGTAACATACTCTGTTTTACAGACTCAGAACATACTTGACCATTGTTACTCTCACTTCCGGGACGGCTAAAAGGCCCTCCCCCGCCCTTCCATTGGCAAATCCGATCACGCCTCCATCCTGCTTAAACAGGAAGCACCCATGGTAAGGGCTGTTCAATGTTGGTATGACCAATAGGAATATACAGTGCATTTGGAATGTATTCAGACCCCTTGACTTTTTTCACGTTTTGTTATGTTAGTCTTATTCATCAATCTACACACAATACCCCATAACGACAACGCGAAAACAGTTTTTTAGCAAATTAAAAACAGAAATACTTAAGTATTACATACGTATTCAGACCCTTTGCTATGAGGCACAAAATTGAGCTTAATTGATCATCCTTGAGATATTTCTACAACTTGATTGGAGTCCACCTGTGGTAAATGCAATTGATTAGACATGATTTGGAAAGGTACACACCTGTCTATATTACGTCCCACAGTTGACAGTGCACATCAGAGCAAAAACCAAGCCAATTTTCCATAGAGCTCCAAGACAGGATTGTGTCAAGGCACAGATCTGGGGAAGGGTACCAAAAACTTTCTGCAGCATTAAAAGTCCCCAAAAACACAGTGGCCTCCATCATTCTTAAATGGAAGAAGTTTGGAACCACTAGGACTCTTCCTAGAGCTGGCCGCCTGGCCAAACTGAGCAATTGGGGGAGAAGTGCCTTGATCAAGGAGGTGACCAAGAACCTGATGGTCTCTCTGACAGAGCTCTAGATTTCCTCTGTGGAGATGGGGGAAACTTACAGAAGAACAACCATCTCTGCAGCACTCGACCAATCAGGCCTTTATGGTAGATGGAAGCCACTCCTCAGTAAAAGGCACATGACAGCCCGCTTGGAGTTTGCCAAAAGGCACCTAAAGGACTCTCAGACCATGAGACACAAGATTCTCTGGTCTGATGAAACCAAGATTGAACCCTTTGGCCTGAATTCCAAGTGTCACGTCTGGAGGAAACCTGGCACTATCCTTACGGTGAGGCATGGTGGTGGTAACATCATACTTTGGGGTTGTTTTTCAGGACTGGGAGACTTGTCAGGATTGAGGGAAAGATGAACGGCGCAAAGTACAGAGAGGTCCTTGATGAAAACCTGCTCCAGAGCGCTCAGTCGTGACAGTACCCTCCCCTTGATGCGCGGCTCCAGCAGCGCGCCGACATCGACCTCGGGGACGACCCGGAGGATGAGGCGCAGGGCGATACGGATGGAGACGGTGGAGCTCCCGCAGCAACGAAGGTTCCAAGACGTCCTCCACCGGCACCCAGCATCTCTCCTCCGGACCGTACCCCTCCCACTCCATGAGGTACTGAAGGCCCCTCGCCCGACGCCTCGAGTCCAGGATGGCTCGAACAGCATACGCCAGGTCCCCCTCGATGTCCAGAGGGGGCGGAGGAACCTCCCGCATCTCAGACTCCTGGAGTGGACCAGCCACCACCGGCCTGAGGAGAGACACATGGAACGAGGGATTAATACGGTAATCTGGGGGAAGCTGTAACCTGTAGCATACCTCGTTCAGTCTCCTCAGGACTTTGAATGGCCCCACAAACCGCGGACCCAGCTTCTGGCAGGGCAGGCGAGGGGCAGGTTTCGGTGCGAACACCGGGGCCTCACTGCGGTGGCGGTCGGCGCTCGCCTTCTGCTGCCTCACGGCCCGTTGCAGGTGCACATGGGCGGCGTCCCAGATCTCCTCCGAGCGCTTAAACCATTTGTCCACCGCAGGGGCTTCGATCTGGCTCTGATGCCAAGGTGCCAGAACCGGCTGATACCCCAGTATACACTGGAAGGGAGAGAGGTTAGTGGAGGAGTGGCAGAGTGAGTTTTGGGCCATCGCTGCCCAGGGGATGAACTCCCCCGGCCGGTCCTGACAATATGACCGCAGAAACCTACCCACATCCTGGTTTACTCTCTCCACCTGCCCGTTACTCTCAGGGTGAAAACCTGAGGTGAGTCTGACCGAGACCCCCAGACGTTCCATGAATGCTCTCCAGACCCTGGATGTGAACTGGGGACCTCGATCAGAGACTATGTCCTCAGGCACCCCGTAGTGCCGGAAGACGTGAGTGAACAGAGCCTCCGCAGTCTGTTGGGCCGTAGGGAGACCGGGCAAAGGGAGGAGACGGCAGGACTTAGAAAACCGATCCACAACGACCAGGATCATGGTGTTTCCCTGTGAGGGAGGAAGATCCGTCACGAAGTCCACCGACAGGTGCGACCATGGCCGTTGTGGAACGGTTAGGGGTTGTAACTTCCCTCTGGGCAGGTGCCTGGGAGCCTTGCACTGGGCGCACACTGAGCAGGAGGAAACATAAATCCTCACGTCCTTGGCCAAGATGGACCACCAGTACTTCCCACGAAGGCAATGCACCATCC
The DNA here is from genome assembly GCF_901001165.1 of Salmo trutta. Classification (NCBI taxonomy): domain Eukaryota; kingdom Metazoa; phylum Chordata; class Actinopteri; order Salmoniformes; family Salmonidae; genus Salmo; species Salmo trutta. Next base: position 39,803,559 of record NC_042981.1, on the reverse strand, counting down.
GACCGATGCCAGGGTGACCAGAGGAGGGTGACTTGTGGGCCCAATAGATCAAACGGTCGCGGACAGCAGATGGAACGTACAGGCGCCCAGCTGGACACTGGGGGGGAGTGGGCTCTGTGCGTAACGGCCGCTCGATGTCCACGTCCAGCTCCCACACCACTGGTGCCACCAGGCAAGAGGCCAGAAGTATGGGAGTGTGATCTATGAACCGCTCCTCTGTGTCATACATCCGGGACAGTGCATCTGCCTTAGCGTTCTGGGAACCTGGTCTGTAGGACAGAGTGAAAACAAAACGGTTAAAGAACATGGCCCAACATGCCTGGCGAGGGTTCAGTTTCCTCGCCGCCCGGATGTACTCCAGATTGCGGTGGTCAGTCCAGATGAGAAAAGGGTGTTTAGCCCCCTCAAGCCAATGTCGCCACGCCTTCAGAGCCTTGACAACAGCTCCCGGTCCCCCACATCATAGTTTCGCTCCGGGCTGAGCTTCTTCGAAAAGAAAGCACAGCTTTGGTGGCGTGCCCGGGCGCTTAGAGAGCACGGCTCCTATCTCAGCCTCGGACGCGTCCATCTCCACTATGAATGCCAAAGAGGGATCCGGATGAGACAGCACGGGAGCCGAGGTAAACAGAGCCTTCAGGTGACCAAAAGCCCTGTCCGCCTCAGCCGACCACTGCAGCCGCACCGGTCCCCCCTTCAGCAGTGAGGTGAATTCCTCACGACGCCAGGAGAGCGGAGTCAATCACCACCTTCCGGAGACACCTGAAACCCCACCTCTTTAAGGAATACCTGGGATAGAATAAAGTAATCCTTCTAACCCCCCCCCCCAAAAAAAATAGATATAGATGTACTATTGTAAAGTGGTTGTTCCACTGGAATACATAAGGTGAATGCACCAATGTAAGTTGCTCTGGATAAGAGCGTCTGCTAAATGATGTAAATGTAAATGTAAATGTGATGGGAGCTGCTACCTGACCAAAACCCTGGATAAACCTCCGGTAGTAGTTGGCAAACCCTAGAAACCGCTGCATTTCCTTTGCCGTGGTGTGTATCAGCCAACTACGCACGGCTGAAATGCAGTCACTCTCCATCTCCACCCCTGAAGTGGAAATGTGGTACCATAGGAAGGAGACGGACTGTTGGAAGAACAGACATTTCTCAGCCTTGACGTACAGGTCATGCTCCAACAGTCGACCAAGCACCCTGCGCACCAGGGACACATGCTCGGTGCATGTAGCGGAGTATATCAGAATGTCGTCGATATACACCACTACACCCTGCCCATGCAGGTTCAGGAAAATCTCATCAACAAAGGCCTGGAAGACTGTTGGAGCATTCATCAACCCGTTCGGCATGACGAGGTACTCATAGTGCCCCTGAGGTGGTACTAAATGCCGTCTTCCACTCGTCCTCCTCCCGGATACGCACTAGGTTGTAAGCGCTCCTGAGATCCAATTTTGTGAAGAAGCGCGCCCCGTGCATTGACTCGATCGCACTGGCGATGAGAGGTAGCGGGTAGCTGTACCTCACAGTGATCTGATTGATACCTCGATAGTCAATACACGGGCGCAGACCCCCATCCTTCTTCTTCACAAAAAATAAACTTGAGGAGGCAGGTGAAGTGGAGGGCCGAATGTATCCCTGCCCCAGGTATTCGGTATTCGGAGACGCATGTTTCCATAGCCACCGTCTCCTCCTGTGACAGAGGATACACGTGACTCCTGGGAAGTGCTGCTTCTACCAGGAGATTTATCACACAATCCCCACGTTGATGGGGTGGTAATTTAGTCGCCCTCTTCTTACAGAAGGCAAGAGCCAAATCGGCATATTCTGAGGGGATGCGCACGGTGGAGACCTGGTCTGAACTTCCCACCGTAGTTGCACCGATGGAAACCCCTACACACCTCCCTGAGCACTTTCGTGACCACCCCTTGAGAGCCCTCTGTTGCCACGAAATAGTGGGGTCATGACAGGCCAACTAGGGTAGGCCCAGCACCATGGGAAACGCAGGAGAATCAATAAGGAAGAGACTGATTCTCTCCTTGTGACCATCCTGCGTAACCATGTCTAGTGGAGCGGTGGCCTCCCTAATCAGCCCTGACCCTAATGGTCTACTATCTAGGGCATGCACAGGGAAGGGCATATCCACAGGAACAAGGGGTATCCCTAAACTATGGGCAAATGAACGGTCAATAAAATTCCCAGCTGTGCCTGAATCTATGAGCACCTTATGCTGGGAATGCAGGGAAAACTCAGGAAATTTAATAAACACATACATGTGAGCAACAGGGGGCTCTGGGTGAGCCTGGTGCCGACTCACCTGGGGTGACACGATAGTGCCCTGCCTGCTGCCTCGACTCCCTGAGGAACCCCCCCCAGCACTGACCAGCAGTGTGCCCTCTGTGGCACAGATGGTGCAGGGAATGACCCCTCCTCCGGTCGCCCTAAATGCAGCACCTCCCATCTCCATGGGTGTCGGATCGGAGGTGCTGGGGGATGGAACTGACGGACCTCGATCCGGACGTCCGCGGGTGGCCAGCAGGTTGTCCAGCCGGATGGACAGGTCCACCAGCTGGTCCAACGTGAGGGTGGTGTCTCAGCAGGCCAACTCCCGACGGACGTCCTCGCGCAGACTGCACCGGTAGTGATCGATCAGGGCCCTGTCGTTCCATCCCGCGCTGGCGGGCAGGGTCTGGAAGTCCAAAGCAAAATCCTGCGTGCTCCTCGTCCCCTGTCTCAGGTGGAACAGACGTTCACCCGCCGCTTGACCATCAGGCGGGTGGTCGAAAACTGCCCGAAAGCAGCGGGTGAACTCTGCGTAATGGTCCAATGCCGCGTCTCCCTCACTCCATATGGCATTGGCCCACTCCAGGGCTTTGCCTGAGAGGCAGGAGACGAGGGCGGACACGCTCTCACGTCCCGAAGGAGCCAGGTGGACGGTCGCCAGGTAGAGTAGGAACCCATCGCAGCCGTCCCATCATACTCCCTCGGGAGTGCGAACCGAATCCCGCTGGGACCGGGTGAAGGAGGGGTGGAAAGTGGAGCCTGCTGTAGTGGGGCTGGTGGAGGCATTGGAAGACCTCCTTCTCTCTCCTATCTATCCATCGTCTGCAGCACGCGATCCATGGCGGTGCCCAGACGTTGTAACAAGGTCGCGTGCTGCTGGATGCGCTCATCGACCGCAAAAGAGGGGGCCGTCTGCTCCTGCTGACTCCATTTCAGGTGAGTAATTCTGTAAAGTGTCTGTGTGTAACTGGTGAGATGAGTCAGGCGCAGGATAGCAGATATGAGTAATGAAAGCAATTTTACTCAAAAATTCCCAATACACATTGTAAAAATACAGGCCACAAAAATACGGACCACAATACAATAAACAATTACTCACAAACAAACATGGGGGAACAGAGGGTTAAATAATGAACAGGTAATCTGGGAATTGAAACCAGGTGTGTAAGGCAAAGACAAAACAAGTGGAAAATGAAAAGTGGATTGGCGATGGCTGGAAGGCCGGTGACGTCAACCGCCGAACGCCGCCCGAACAAGGAGAGGGACCGACTTCGGCGGAAGTCGTGGCAAATCTTGAAGTGACAAAAGCATGGATGAGCTTTTCTGCATAATTTGTGGACAAAAAGTTTCAGATTTGTGCAATGTTACAAAGATGGAAAAATCAGCTTTTGAAATATTTTAATTAAAAGAGAGATCAAGGTCCAGAGTAATGGCAACTCCTTCAGTTTTATTTCAGACGACTGTACAACCATCGAGATTCATTGTCAGATCCGACAGCAGATCGCTTTGATTCTTGGGAACTATAACTAGTTTTGTCTGAGTTTAAATGTAAAACAATTGCTGCCATCTACTTCCCTATGTCTGAAACACAGGCTTCCAGAGTATGCAATTTTGCTGCTTTACCGTGTTTCATCGAAATGTACAGCTGTGTGTCATCTACATAGCAGTGAAAGTTGACATTGTGTTTCCAAAAAGAAAGAGGAAAGCTTTTGGCACGAGCGCATCGGCCATCACCAGCGAGTAAGCTGCGCATCATTGGGTGAGTCAATGAACCTGGAAAGCATCCTCATATTATAGCCTACAATATGTGTCTCCAATCACCAAGGCATAGGCTATTGATGGATTCAAGACAAGATCATTTTCATTGATCTCAGATTCTCACGTTATCAGTGTCGAAGTAGCCTGTCATTTCCAGAATTTGTGCTGTATAAAAAAAAGATTCTGCCAAAGTCTCCAGTCATGAAAAATGACGTAGAATTGCATGAAATGCGTTTATAAAAGGCCATATTTTTCCCAGACCCTAAGCAACTAAAAATGTTACCCATGCGTGCAACTTATTTAAATCCCTCTACTCTACTGCTCTATGCCACTACGCAAATGCAATGATATGCCTGCAATGCTTTATTATAAAGGTGATTTATTTTTCTCATGAGTTCTGGTACCTCAAAACTCCCCAGGTCACCCCCCTCTCATGCTCACTTTTTGTTCCGGCACCTCCCAATTTACAAATTAACCACTGACTATGACTGCCTTGGAAGTGTGAGATTTAACATTTTGAGATGTTAGGTATTATCACAATCTCTTTCATTAATGACAGGAATGGAGGAGGTCTTTATTCCAGTGATATTGTGAAGGCGATCACCGCCAAAATCATAAATGTTTTGTCACATGCACATGTAGGTAGAAGTAAAGTGACTATGCATAGATAATAAACAGAGAGTAGAAGCAGCGTAAAATTACATAATAGTCCCAGTAGCCATTTTATTAGCTGTTCAGGAGTCTTATGGCTTGGGGTAGAAGTGGTTAAGAAGCCTTGTGGACCTAGACTTGGCACTCCAGTACCGCTTGCCGTGTGTAAGCAGAAAGAACAGTCTATGACTAGGGTGGCTGGAGTCTTTGGCAATTTTTAGGGCCTTCCTCTGACAACGCATGGTATAGAAGTCCTGGATGGCAGGAAGCTTGGCCCCAGTGATACCAGGCGGTGATGCAACCAGTCAGGATGCTATCGATGGTGCAGCTTTAAAACCTTTTGAGGATCTGAGGACCCATGCCAAATCTTTTCAGTCTCCTGAGGGGGAATGGGCATTGTCGTGCCCTCTTCACAACTGTCTTGGTGTGTTTGGACCATGGTAGTTTGTTGGTGATGTGGACACCAAGAAACTTGAAGCTCTCAACCTGCTCCACTACAGCCCCGTCAATGAGAATGGGTGCGTGCTTGGCCGTCCTTTTCCTGTAGACCTTGATCATCTCCTTTGTTTTGATCACCTTGAGGGAGAGGTTGTTATCCTGGCACCACACTGCCAGCTCTCTGACCTCCTCCCTATTGGCTGTCTCATCGTTGTTGGTGATCATACCTACCAGTGTTGTGTTGTCGGCAAACTTAATGATGGTGTTGGAGTCATGCTTGGCCATGCAGTAATTGGAGTACAGGAGGGGACTGAGCACACACCCCTGAGGGGCCCCTGTGTTGAGGATCAGTGTGGCAGATGTGTTGTTACCTACCCTTACCACCTGGGGGCGGCCCTTCAGGAAGTCCAGGATCCAGTTGCAGATGGATGTGTTTAGTCCCAGGGTCCTTAGCTTAGTGATAAGCTTCGTGGGCCCTATGGTGTTGAAAGCTGAGCTGTAGTCAATGAATAGCATTCTCACATAAGTGTTCCTTTTGTCCAGGTGGGAAAGGGCAGTGTGGAGTGCAATAGAGATTGCGCCATCTGTGGATCTGTTGGGGCGGTATGCAAATTGGAGTGGGTCTAGGGCAGTGGTTCCCAAACTTTTTATAGTCCCACACCCCTTCAAACATTCAACCTCTAGCTGCGTACCCCCTCTAGCATCAGGGTCAGCGCACTCTCAAATGTTTTTTTTCTCCATCGTTGTTAGCCTGCCACACACACACTATACGATACATTTATTAAACATAAGATTGAGTGTGAGTTTTTGTCACAACCAGGCTCGTGGGAAATGACAAAGAGCTCTTATAGGACCAGGGCACAAATAATAATATAATAATAATCTATAATTTTGCTCTTTATTTAACCATCTTACAAATTAAACCTTATTTGTTCATCAAAAATTGTGAATAACTGTTGGGTTGGCTTGTATTGGAGAGTCTCAGTCTTAAATAATTTTCCAAACACAGTCTGTGCCTGTATTTAGTATTCATGCTAGTGAGGGCCGAGAATCCACTCTCACATAAGTACGTGGTTGCAAAGGGCAACAGTGTCTTAACAGCGCAATTTGCCAAGGCAAGAAACTCTGAAAGCAACCCTATCCAGAAATCTGGCAGTGGCTACTGATTAAATTACATTTTCACAGAACCGCTTGTTGCAATTTCGATTAGGCTCTCTTGTTCAGATATCAGTAAGTGGACTGGAGGCAGGGCATGAAAGGGATAACGAATCCAGTTGTTTGTGTCATACGTTTCTGGAAAATACCTGCGTAATTGTGCACCCAGCTCACTCAGGTGCTTTGCTCTATCACATTTGACATTGTCCGTAAGCATTTGCACACAAAAAATCATACAATGATGGAAAGACCAGTGTGTTGTCCTTGTTAATGCAGACATAAAAGAACTCCAACTTCTTAATCATAGCCTCAATTTTGTCCTGCACATTGAATATAGTTGCGAAGAGTCCCTGTAATCCTAGATTCAGATCATTCAGGCGAGAAAAAACATCACCCAGATAGACCAGTCGTGTGAGAAACTCGTCATCATGCAAGCGATCAGACAATTGAAAATTATGGTCAGTAGTCAGTATAGAAAACTTTAAACTCGTCTCTCAATTAAAAAAAATGTGTCAATACATTGGCCCTTGATAACCAGCGCCCTTCTATATGTTGTAAAAGTGTTATATGGTCGCTGCCCATATCATTGAATTATGCAGAGAATACACGAGAGTTCAGGGGCCTCGCTAAAGTTAACCATTTTCACTGTAGTGTCCAAAACGTATTTCTAGCTGTCAGGCATTCCCTTGGCGGCAAGAGCCTCTCGGTGGATGCTGCAGTGTAGCCAAGTGGAGTCGGAAGCAACTGCTTGCACGCGCATTACCACTCCACTATGTCTCCGTCATGGCTTTTGCGCCATCAGTACAGATACCAACACATCTTGACCACCAAAGTCCATTTGATGTCACAAAGCTGTCCAGTACTTTAAAAATATCCTCTCGTGTTGTTCTGGTTTCCAGTGGTTTGCAGAAGACGATGTCTTCCTTAATTGACCCCCCATAAACTTAATGGACATATACCAGGAGCTGTGCCAGGCCCGCCACGTCTGTTGACACATCCAGCTGTAACGCATATAATTCACTGGCTTGTATGCAAAGCAGTAATTGTTTCAAAACATCTCCTGCCATGTCACTGATGTGTCGTGAAACAGTGTTGTTTGATGAAGATATTGTCTGTATAGTTTTTTTGTCCTTTTCCCCCAGCACTGTCCCAGACATATCCATGGCAGTAGGAATAATTAAGTCCTCCACAATAGTATGGGGCTTGCCTGTCCTAGCCACTCGGTAGCTCACCATATAAGACGGCTCTAGCCCCTTCTTATTAACGGTATCTGTTGCTTTTATACATGTCTTACTGCTCAAAAGTCGTCTTTATTCTCGCTCAAAAAACTCCTGTGGCTTATTTTTCAAGCTGTCATGTTTCATTTCTAAATGTCTGCGCAAGAGTGAAGGTTTCCCGCGAGAGAGTAATGGTTAATGTAACGATTAACACTAGATGGTTTCATTTTATTTTTGCAGTGAAACGAGGCTACTCAGGCGAGAAAGAAACCTCACCCAAACGTGTAGCCCCGTTAAAAAAAAAAAAATGTGAATCACATTTGTATTTGGTGTACCCCAGTAACCCAGTTTGGGAATACCTGGTCTAGTGTATCCGGGAGGATGCTGTTGATGTGAGCCATGACCAGCCTTTCAAAGCACTTCATGGCTACCGATGTGAGTGCTACGGGGTGGTAATCATTTAGGCAGGTTACCTTCGCTTCCTTGGGCACAGGGACTATGGTGGTCTGCTTGAAACATGTAGGTATTACAGATTCAGTCAGGGAGAGGTTGAAAATGTCAGTGAAGATATTCACAGTTGGTCTGCGCATGCTTTGTGTACACATCCTGGTAATCCATATGGCCCGGCGGCTTTGTAAATGTTACCTGTTTAAAGGTCTTGCTCACATCGGCTACTGAGAGCATTATCACACAGTCGTGCAGAACAGCTGGTTCTCTCACTGTCACACCCTGACCAGAGAGAGACTTTTTTATGTCTCTATTTAGGTTTGGTCAGGGTGTGATTTGGGTGGGCATTCTATGTCATTTTTTCTATGCTTTGTATTTCTTTGTTTTGGCCTGGTATGGCTCTCTATCAGGGACAGCTGTACATCGTTGTCACTGATTGGGAGTCATACTTAGGCAGCCTGTTTTCCTTTGGGGTTTGTGGGTAGTTGTTTTCTGTCTTGTGTGTGTTCACCTGGCAGAACTGTTGGCTTTCAGTTTCCTGTTTGTTTTAAAGTGTTTCATTAAAAATAATTATGACCACTTACCACGCTGCATCTTGGTCCCCTCTTCCAGACGATCGTTACACTCGTGCATGCTTCAGTGTTTCCTGCCTCGAAGCAAACATAAAAGGCATTTCGCTCGTCTGGTAGGCTCGCATCACTGGGCAGCTCGCGTCTGGGTTTCCCTTTGTAGTCCGTAATAGTTTTCAAGCCCTGCCACATCCGGCAAGCATCAGAGCCGGTGTAGTAAGGTTCAATCTTAATCTTGTATTGACACTTGCTTGTTTGATCGGTCGTCTGAGGGCATAGCGGGATTTATTATAAGCGTCCAGATTAGTGTCCTGCTCCTTGAAAGCGGCAGCTCTAGCCTTTAGCTCAATGCGGATGCTGCCTGTAATCCATGGCTCTGGTTGGGATATGTACGTACGGTCACTGTGGGGACGACGTTGTCAATGTACTTACTGATGAAGCTGATGACTGAGGTGGTATAGTCCTCAATGACATTGGATGAATCCCGAAACATATTCCAGTCTGTGCTAGCAAAACAGTCCTGTAGCGTAGCATCCGCGTCATCTGACCACTTCCGTATTGAACGAGTCACTGGTACTTCCTGCTTTAGTTTTTGCATGTAAGCAGGAATCAGGAGGATAGAATTATGGTCAGATTTGCCAAATGGAGGGCGAGGGAGAGCTTTGCATGCATCTCTGTGTGTGGAGTAAAGGTGGTCTAGAGTTTTCTTCCCTCTGGTTGCAGATGTGAACTGCTGGTAGAAATTAGGTAAAACGGATTTAAGTTTGCCTGCATTAAAGCCCCCGGCCACTAGGAGCGCCACTTCTGGATGAGCATTTTCTTGTTTGCTTATTGCCTTATAGAGTTGGTTGAGTGCGGTCTTAGTGCCAGCATCGATCTGTGGTGGTAAATAGACGGCTACGAATAATATAGATGAGAACTATCTTGGTAGATGCTGTAGTGTGGTCTACAGCTTATCATAAGGTGCTCTACCTCAGGCGAGCAATACCTAGACATCGCGCACCAGCTGTTATTGACAAATAGACAGACTTAGCTTCTCTGTTCTGCTGGTGCATGGAAAATCCCTTAGCTCTATATTATCCATGTCGTTGTTCAGCCACGACTCAGTGAAACATAAGATATTACAGTTTTTAATGTCCTGTTGGTAGGATAATCTTGATTGTAAGGTCATCGATTTAAAAGAAATGAAAAATAGCACAGTTGGTTAGGAGCATGTAAAATGTCAGCCATCCTCTTGCATGCGAGAAGACGAAAGAATCGAACCGGTTCTGAATAAATCATTGACGGATTGTGGCAGTACTATATTTCACAACTGGTGTGAATGGAGTCATAAACAAGATGTGCTCATATTATTCTGATGAAAATAACTGACTTGGTGAGAAAAGACCTTTACTGAAAATAGGACTTTTGCAACATTAAGTCATGACAGGATCTTTTGATACTTATTATTGAAATAGAGTCCAGACAGGATACTTTAGGAAACTTTCTGAATGGACATAGGCCCATTGAGATAATCAAAAAAAGACACGTGAATCAAAGCCACCAGCGTATGTCAGACATAAGCAAATATTTATTCTTTCCTTAAAATGTATTTAAAAATCTAGGCTCACCTTTCCGAAAGTAGGCTAAAAGACAATGAATTGACAAGACAATTATGAAGGGGAAAGAGACAGCGATGCTATAGCATGAAGATGAAATGGACAATCATTCAAATAGAAACAAATACACGCAACATGTCCATAGCCTATTTATCAGCGTTTATTAGTAGTCTATAAATTAAGAAAAGATTCCATATCAAATTATACCGTGCCAGACTGGATAGCATCCATTTGACTCAATATTAGAGCATTATAGGCCTCAGAGCCAGAACAACCTTGTCAACTGCTGTTGAATAATTAATGAATAGTCAGACACGTCCAACCTGTTTTAAAAGAAGACCGATTTATATAAAAGAAAGTCCACACATCAAAACATGTTTTACTGAAGTGCCATAACCTATAGGCTAGTGCTTCTAGACCCCCTGAGCATCTAGGAGATTAGCGTTAGCTGCTCGAGCATCAAATGACAGTCGGAAAGAGGAGGAGACTTAAACAGACTGTTAGCAAAACAATTGCTTATAATCATTAATATACACTCCTGCTATTTGGTATAGTTTATCTACATGAAAATGAAGTTAATAGAAATAAAGAATGAATCAAAATGAATGTAGGCCTATTTTAACGGTTTGGATAGTTGGACAGTTATTTTATATTCATGGCAGTCTTCATCAGGTCTTCACAGCCCTATCTACTTCATCTGGTCTTCACAGCCCTATCTACTTCATCCGGTCTTCACAGCCCTATTTACTGCTCTATATATGACTCATAGTATTTTAATTTATATTTTATTTCACCTTTATTTAACCAGGTAGGCAAGTTGAGAACAAGTTCTCATTTACAATTGCGACCTGGCCAAGATAAAGCAAAGCAGTTCGACACATACAACAACACAGAGTTACACATGGAGTAAAACAAACACAGTCAATAATACAGTAGAAAAATAAGTCTATATACAATGTGAGCAAATGATGTGAGATAAGGGAGGTAAAGGCAAAAAAAGGCCATGGTGGCGAAGTAAATACAATATAGCAAGTAAAACACTGGAATGGTAGATTTGCAGTGGAAGAAAGTGCAAAGTAGAAATACTGGGGTGCAAAGGAGCTAAATAAATAAATACAGTAGGGGAAGGGGTAGTTGTTTAGGCTAAATTATAGATGGGCTATGTACAGGTGCAGTGATCTGTGAGCTGCTCTGACAGCTGGTGCTTAAAGCTAGTGAGGGAGATAAGTGTTTCCAGTTTCAGAGATTTTTGTAGTTCGTTCCAGTCATTGGCAGCAGAGAACTGGAAGGAGAGGCTGCCGAAGGAGGAATTGGCTTTGGGGGTGACCAGAGAGATATACCTGCTGGAGCGCGTGCTACAGGTGGGTGCTGCTATGGTGACCAGCGAGCTGAGATAAGGGGGGACTTTACCTAGCAGGGTCTTGTAGATGACCTGGAGCCAGTGGGTTTGGCGACGAGTATGAAGCAAGGGCCAGCCAACGAGAGCGTACAAGTCACAGTGGTGGGTAGTATATGGGGCTTTGTTGACAAAACGGATGGCACTGTGATAGACTGCATCCAATTTATTGAGTAGGGTATTGGAGGCTATTTTGTAAATGACATCGTCGAAGTCGAGGATCGGTAGGATGGTCAGTTTTACAAGGGTATGTTTGGCAGCATGAGTGAAGGATGCTTTGTTGCGAAATAGGAAGCCAATTCTAGATTTAACTTTGGATTGGAGATGCTTGATGTGAGTCTGGAAGGAGAGTTTACAGTCTAACCAGACACCTAGGTATTTGTAGTTCTCCACATATTCAAAGTCAGAACCGTCCAGAGTAGTGATGTTGGACAGGCGGGCAGGTGCAGGCAGCGATCGGTTGAAGAGCATGCATTTAGTTTTACTTGTATTTAAGAGCAGTTGGAGGCCATGGAAGGAGAGTTGTATGGCATTGAAGCTCGTCTGGAGGGTTGTTAACACAGTGTCTAAAGAAGGGCCAGAAGTATACAGAATGGTGTCGTCTGCGTAGAGGTGGATCAGAGACTCACCAGCAGCAAGAGCGACATCATTGATGTATACAGAGAAGAGAGTCGGCCCAAGAATTGAACCCTGTGGCAACCCATAGAGACTGCCAGAGGTCCGGACAACAGGCCCTCTGACTTGACACACTGAACTCTATCAGAGAAGTAGTTGGTGAACCAGGCGAGGCAATCATTTGAGACACCAAGGCTATTGAGTCTACCGATGAGGATGTGGTGATTGACAGAGTCGAAAGCCTTGGCCAGGTCAATGAATACGGCTGCACAGTATTGTTTCTTATCGATGGCGTTTAAGATGTCGTTTAGGACCTTGAGCGTGGCTGAGGTGCACCCATGACCAGCTCTGAAACCAGATTGCATAGTGGAGAAGGTGCGGTGGGATTCGAAATGGTCGGTTATCTGTTTGTTGACTTGGCTTTCGAAGACCTTAGAAAGGCAGGGTAGGATAGATATAGTTCTGTAGCAGTTTGGGTCAAGAGTGTCCCCCCCTTTGAAGAGGGGGATGACCGCATCTGCTTTCCAATCTTTGGGAATCTCAGACGACACGAAAGAGGTTGAACAGGCTAGTAATAGGGGTTGCAACAATTTCGGCAGATAATTTTAGAAAGAAAGGGTCCAGATTGTCTAGCCCGGCTGATTTGTAGGGGTCCAGATTTTGCAGTTCTTTCAGAACATCAGCAGACTGGATTTGGGGGAAGGAGAAATGGGGAAGGCTTGGGCGAGTTGCTGTGGGGGGTGCAGTGCTGTTGACCGGGGTAGGGGTAGCCAGGTGGAAAGCATGGCCAGCCGTAGAAAAATGCTTATTGAAATTCTCAATTATAGTGGATTTATCGGTGGTGACAGAGTTTCATTTACATTACATTTTAGTCATTTAGCAGACACTCTTATCCAGAGCGACTTACTGTAGTGAATACATACATGTCACGTCCTGACCAGCAGATGGAGCTGTTGTAGTAGTTTGGGGGTCAGGACGTGGCAGTCTTGTGTGTGTGTTTGAATGTTCTCTGTGTCTTGTGACTCCTGATCAGGAACAGCTGGGGATCGTTGTTCCTGATTGGGAGTCAGGACGTGGCAGTCTTGTGTGTGTGTTTGAATGTTCTCTGTGTCTTGTGACTCCTGATCAGGAACAGCTGGGGATCGTTGTTCCTGATTGGGAGTCATATATGTAGGAGTATGTTTGTCACTGGGGGTTGTGGGTGGTTGTTTTTGCACTGCGTTTATAGCCTGTAAAACTGTTACTGTTGTCACCTTTATTGTTTTTTTCAAGTGGATGCTTTACTCTTTTTTGGTAATAAAAAACCATGAGTATTCACATACCTGCTGCGCCTTGGTCCATTTATGAAGACAACCGTTACAATACATTTCATTTCATACATTTTTTTTGTAGTATTTTTTTTTGTATCCTCAGTGCAGTGGGCAGCTGGGAGGAGGTGCTCTTATTCTCCATGGACTTTACAGTGTCCCAGAACTTTTTTGAGTTTGTGTTGCAGGAAGCAAATTTCTGCTTGAAAAAGCTAGCCTTGGCTTTTCTAACTACCTGTGTATATTGGTTTCTAACTTCCCTGAAAAGTTGCATATCACGGGGGCTGTTCGATGCTAATGCAGAACGCCACAGGATGTTTTTGTGTTGGTTAAGGGCAGTCAGGTCTGGAGAGAACCAAGGGCTATATCTGTATATCTTGTATATCTTGTGTAAATTACTGCATTGTTACGAGTTCAAGTTGAAGGTTTTAATGTCACATTTTAAGTTATTGCAAGCTGTAAACCCAACCATGCAGGAATCAATAACAATGTAATACTAAAAATAGCAAGGTAGATCAAAAATACACGAGAAATAAAAATAAGAACACAATAAAGTAAGTAAGCATACTATATACAGGGTCAGTTCCAGGACCTATTTTACAATGTGCAGGGATACAGGACGGATAGAGGTCGATAGTGTATGTTTAGGGGTAAGGCATCAGGATATAAATAACAAAGGAGCAGCAGTGTATATGATGATTGTAAGTGAGTGGGTGTGCATGTGTAGAGTCAGCATAAATATATGTGCATATTATGTGTGTGTGAGCAAATTATGAAGTGAGTGCTAGTGTGTGTGTTGGAGTGTCAGCGTGCGTAAGTGTGTAGGGCCCTGTGAGTGTGCATAGAGACAACTCAGATAGTCAGTGTAGCAATTTTGTTAGCTATTTAGCAGTCTTATGGCATGGGGATAGAAGCTGTTCAGGAGCCTGTTGGTGTCAGACTTGATGCACCGGTACCGCTTGCCATGCGGAAGCAGAGAGAACAGTCTATGTCTTGAGTGGTTGGAGCCTTTAACAATTTTCTTGGCCTTCCTTTCACGCCGCCTAATATAGATGTCCTGCATGGCAGGGAGCTTCGCTGGGCTGTCCACACTACCCTCTGTAGCGCCATGCGATTGAGGGTGGTGCTATTGCCATACTAAGCAGTGATGCAGCCAGTCAAGATGCTCTCAATCCTACAGCTGTATAACATTTTGAGGATTGGAGGGCCCATACCAAACCTTTTCAACCTCCTGAGGGGGAAGAGGCGCTGTCGCAGCTTCTTCTTGACTGCGTGTGTGTGGACCATTTTAAGTCCTTAGTGATTTGGACACGAGGAACTTGAAGCCCTCAACCAACTCCACTGCAGCACTTAAGTTTCCTGTGGTCCACGATCAGCTCCTTGATCTTACTGACGTTGAGGTAGAGGTTGTTGTTCTGGCAATGCACTGCCAGGTCACCGACCTCCCCCCTGTAGGCAGTCTCATCTTTGCCGGGGATGAGGCCTACCGCCGTCGTGTCGTCAGCAAAGTTGATGATGGGGTTGGAGTCGTGCTTGGCCACACAGTCATGGATGAACAGGGAGTACAGAAGGGTACTAAGCACACACCCCTATGGGGCCCTCATGTTGAGGGTCAGGGTGGTGGAGGTGATGTTGTCTACCCTCACCACCTGGGGTCGGCCCATCAGGAAGTCCAGGATCCAGTTGCAAAGGGAGGTGTTCAGTCCCAGGGTCCTAAGCTTGGTGACAAGCTTGGAGGTGAAACTGGTGTTGAATGCTGAGCTGTAGCCAATGAACAGCATTCTCACATAGGTATTCCTCTTATCTAGGTGGGTGAGGGCAGTGTGGAGTGCAATTGAGATTGCGTCGTCTATGGATCTGTTGGGGCGGTATGCAAATTGGAGTGGATCTAGGGTGTCTGGATGATGGAGTTGATGTTTGCCATAACCAGCCTCTCAAAGCACTTCATGATTACATATGTGAGTGCTACAGGGCAGTAGTCATTGTGGCATGAAGCTTTAGAGTTATTGGCAACAGGAATGATGGTGGTCATCTTAAAACATGTGGGGATGGGTCTCCCGAGTGGCACAGCAGTCTAAGACACTGCATCGCAGTGTTGCGGCTTAACTACAGCCTGGTGTTTGATTCCAGGGTGTGTCACAACCGTCCCTGACCAGGGTCCCATAGGGCGGTGCACAATTGGCCCAGCATCGTCTGGGTTATGGGAGGGTTTGGCCAGGGGGGCTTTTGAGCGTTGTTTACTCCGACACATTGGTGCTGCTGGCTTCCGGGTTAAGCGAGCAGGTGTTAAGAAGCACGGCTTGGCGGGTCATGTTTCGGGGGATAAATGACTCGACCTTCGCCTCTCCCAAGCCCGTTGGGGAGTTGCAGTGATGAGACAAGATTGAAATTGGGGAGAAAACGGGGGTAAAAATAAAATAATAATACATGTGGGGATAACAGCCCTGTGTGTGGTAGCCCGATGCTTTAGTTTAGCACCAACCTCAGTGTTAATCCAGGGCTTTTGATTGTGGAAGCAGCGAACCTTCACTGCGGGCACAATGTCGCCTATGCATATTCCTAATGAAGCCGGTGACGGAGGTGGCTCGTCGATGTTATCGGTGGAGTCCACGAAACATATTCAAATCAGCGCTAGCAAAGCAGTCCTGTAGCATAATCTCTGATTCTGGTGAACATTTCTCAACGGGTACTTCTGCTTGTAAACAGGAGACAGGAGTACGGATTCCTGATCTGATTTGCCCTAATGGGGGACGAGGGACGAGGGAGGGCCTTGTATGCTTGCTTGTGGGTAGAATTACAGTGGTCTAGGACTTTATCGCCCCTCGTGGCGAGGAAGACATGTTGATGGGAGTTGGGCATCAAATGTCTTAATGAAGCAGAATTAAAATCGCATATGGATGTAAGTGTTCCTGCTTCTTTTTAGTCGTACAGTTCGTTAAGTGCCAGCTTATTTTTCTTGTCCTGAGGTGGAATGTACACAACAGTCACGATAATAGCTGAAAACTCCCTCGGGAGGAAGAATGGTCAGCATTTTACCATCAGGTATTCAAAGACGGGGGAACATTGGCTCGACACTTCCATACACACTCGAGCCAGCACACCAGTTGTTGTTGATGAGGAGGTAAACCCCTCCCCCTCTCGAATTCCCCGACTCCACTGTCCTGTATGCATGGTGAATGGAGAATACATTGAGTTAGATAGCCATGGTCGGTATCTTGTCTCAGAAAAGCAGAGAAGGCCGTTTCAAGAGTCCCATTGGTAACAAATTTGTGATCGGAGATAATCCATCTTATTATCAAATGATTGGCCTGTAGAATGGAGGGAAAAGGTGGCCGGTTTTCCCTTCTCCTTAATCTCGCCAGGATCCCCTCTCTAGTTGGCGTTTCCTCTTGGGTAGCCCAAAAATATGGTCCAAATTACAGAAAGAGCCCAGGAAAGATGAGTCGAAGTCGAAGTTGAATCTGGAATTGAAGTAAGTAACTGCCGATCTGATGTTCAAAATTCTTGTCGGTTTTAAGAAATGTTAGCGGATACATTTTGTGAAAATAAAGTAAAAATAAACTACAAAATAAATCACAAAATAGCAAAGTAGTGTCAGAGCTTCCAAAATGGCGGCCATCCAGTACGGCGCCATCTTCATTAGTAACATAAGCATTTCGCGGCACTCACCCTAACATCTGTTAAACTGTGTACGCAACCAATAAACTTTGATTCGATTTTTGGGATTTTTATCAAAGGACAGAGTGATGTGCATTTCTGAAATGCATCAAGAGTAAACTGTCAGAAACTAAGATAGGAACATATCCTCACGCAGGGTGGCAGAGAAGTCTTGGCTTACAGTAACCTTTAGGTCTTTGTGTGCACTCTAAATACATTTATAGTTTGACATGAACGTTGATCACTTCTGAAGTTAAGGAGGAAAAAGAGAGAGCAAGAAAGAAAGAGCGGGAGAGAGAATAGCGAGAATTGTGATCAATCACTTTTACAGAAGGCAGTGTGTTCCGAGCGAAAGACAAAAGGACAGTGGGAGCGAATGAGGTCCAAGAGGATTGCAGAGTGAAGTGGACTTGCCAATTGACAAGATAAAAATCAACTCTGTTAGGCCTTGATGACCTCCACTACATGGTTATAAAACATATGAAAGGACTACCCAAAGTGGTTGTGCTGTAGCCTTGTCCCAGATCTGTTGATGCTGTCTTGCCAACTTCTATGGTCAAACAGACAGATCTGGAATCAGCTGTGGCTAGCTGTAACTGACCATCAACAAACATGTGTACAAGACAAGTGATGCAGGGCTACTGTATGCTGACCGGTAATAAACTCAAAGAGGGTTTCCCTTTCTTTCTCCCCAGGTTGAGACCATGGTAGTAGATGAGGAGGAGCAGTATGACCAGGGGTATTCCTGGCTGAGCAGTCCGTACAAAGCTTTCCTCCAAGGCTCTGACGCATCTAGTGTTGTCCAGAGGCCTGTGTCTGCAAGCTTCAGGAAAGTCATTGGGCTGCACTGCCATGTGGACAGTGCAGTGCATTTGTGAATGAATGAATAGATGGATACATTTAATTGAATGATACTGTATTGATCCGTTAGATGGGAAATTGTGTTTGAAGTTCACCACCACCGGTGTCGTGGAAATATTCAGTCAATAATATTTCTCAAATACCGAAGCCTGTGAGTTCAAATATACTTTTATTACAATATAATGAAAGCCGAGCTGGTTCGTGAAAACAACTGCCTTTTCAACCTTGGCACACACTTCTAATACATTTTTCCTCCTTACATCACACACATAGTAACTCCTTTTTATGTTAATAATTCATCCCCTCTGGCATTTAGCTACCGTTATCTTTTTGCCTTGCACTAATTTTAGTTTGGCTTCATATTAGGGCATGGAAACATTAGAGCCATAGCAATAGTTCAAAAATAAACAGACATGTCATCCTGCTAACTCCTCTGAAATGAACACACATGTTCTGGAAAATTCTCAATAGGCGTAACCATAGCAACAGTAAATATTAGGCCATAGCACTGTTACAGAAATAAACAGTCATGTCCACTCCCCAGACAGGTGCATGTCTAATGGTGTCTAATGACCCAGAGCACATATAGAGTGCACTATTCTTGCTGGCTCCTCTGAAATGTATAATGGTCACACATTGCCTCCATCCTTTCTCGCTCTCTCCTCACCCTCAACATTTATGTTGCATCTCGCTCCCTACACTGTACTGGCAGCACAGTGTGTGTGTTTGTCTTTCATTATGGTTAAACCATGCTGTTATGGCAAAATACATTTTTTTTAAATGACATAAATGATTAAATCGCAAGCTGCTCTATCCGCACTGATTGGTGAAGTAATTTAATGTTGAGCTAAATGTAAAAAATATATGTTTCAGAGGTATGAAAAGGAACAGAAAGGAACGATATAAACCAATACTTTGTTTGGGTTCCAACCAGAACTTTATTTTGCTGGTCGGAACAGTGGAAAGGAACAAACATTTTTTGTTTTTTTTCAGACTGAAATGGTTGGAAAATACAGTAATTTCCGTTCCAACCCCTGGTATGTGTGCCTGTGCGCGTGTTCCTGTCCTCGGCCCCCTTGTCAGGTTTCAGAGGGCCAGGTAGAGGCACTGGTCTAACCAGCCCCAGAGACGGAGGACTAAAGTCACCTTTGGAGCCTGAGCCACACACACCACACACCCACAGTTTATCTCCAGCTAGCAGAATGAACAGAGTGATGGCTACTAGACTGGGGAATTACAACATGTGCCCATCTTATTAGTGTAGAATATCGTAACCACCACATTCACTTGTGCTAGATCCCCATCTCTCCCTTATTCTAGTTATTATGTATGTCATGAAGAATGGTTAGAGCGCTGTGTATACAGATGTTTCTGCATGGATGTGTGGTTTCTAGAAATTGCACTCATTTAAATACACTTATTCTGGTATAATAATTCTCAAAGGAATTAGAATGGGGAGCTTCATAACAGTGATGAACGTACACAATAGTTGGGCGATATTACTATTCCATGTAATTGAAGCCAGCTTTGGAAATTAGAAGATAGAGTCTTATTTAAGCAATCAATAACAAGTGAACATTTTGTTTAATGAAAACTATAATTTCAGGAAAATGGCAATTATGGCATAGGGAGATGTTTTGGTGTGGTATGCACTTTTGTAATAAAAATGTTCTCATTTTCTTATCTAAATCATTATTAACTTCGGGGGGTAGTTTTGACCCTGCTAAGGACCTCATCAATAGCTTTATTTATAACTTATCGCATTTACTCAGAAAGGAATATTGCTGAATCAGAATGGCGATAGATTCCGTCAATGACCATTAGATAATGGGGAATAATGATATTCCACAATCCTGACTCAGCTAATTTGTGAAATCATCTCACCACCACTGCATCAAACAATGTTTGATTTGCAGCAGCTAACAAGAAGTAGTGCAATTAGAATTGTGTTATTCACACTTCTGTCCTATACAGACATCTACATTTAAGTGGTTTGAAATGCGGTTGGTGAAATAGGGTTGATGAAATTAACTTTGTGTAGAAAAAGGACTTTATTTATTAGTGTTAGAACAGGGAAATGCTGCTTTATAAGCAAAGTTTGACTTCTTCAAGTTTATTGTCGTAATTAGAGAATACCTGAAGCATATTAAAGTCATCCCCAGTGAATATATTTAATGTGTTTTGTAGCTACATTTTATGAGCTGAAATTTTTATTGGAGATGATAATATCAATATTATTTATTGTAGCTTTGATGGCAGGTAAAACTTGAAGCTAATATTCTGGCTAAACAATCTATTACCATTACTCACTTTTCTCACCATCTCTTTCCCAGTCTCCTACAGTATATGGAGACGAGCAAAATATTTCCATATTCATCGTCTAGTGTAAATGATAATAAGAGACTAGGTCTATGACCCATAGTTGAGCTGAGTTTGAAATAGATTGCATCCCAGTCTGGCCACGCTTGTGAAATACTCCTCATGCCGTATATATTGATGACCAAATTCAATTACGTGATTGCATTCTCAGCCAAACCCTCTTCCTTTCAGCTTAAATGATACATTGCATTGAATTGAAATAGTGAATCGTTCCACTAGACAACATAAAGAGTTATTAGATTCAGCATGTGTGTCTGCCAAATGGTGACACACAATGTCTGGTGGGTATCCTTCATAGGTACGACACCATATGACTGCAATAGACTGATGCAAAGGCGGCTGGAACAGGGCAATCATCTAAAGAGTTGGTTCATTTTGGCCTTGTTTGAGAGTTTGACCTGATCACAGACTGACCTACAAATAATAGTGAGTAGTAATTTAGAATGCAAGGTGATTTGTAGATCAGTCATTGTGCAGAGTTGAATTGACAGTAGTTGTTTCCAGATGGGTCTTTTGGAACTTCACACCTTTAGTTATGTTCCCTTTATCTCAGTAATATACTGTTTTCCTTTAGCCTAGAAACAATGCAGAAATGGTAACGGTTAGCGGAATGTTCATGGATGTTAAACAAGGGTAGAGTTGTAATTTTCGGTTTTTAACAATCGTTTGTTGTGTTTTAACGATATCAGATGATTTTGTCATTTATCTTAATTAATATCACTAGAAATGCCAATAGGACTAGGCGTTTTATCAATCTTCTTCCTCTTCTTAAGAATTTGGTGATAAGAAATCAGAGTTATCGTTCGTGCCATCGACCTCCCCTATTCTTTGCCAATGCAATTCCTTTTCATTTGTCTTGTCCTGTTTTTCCTGGCTACTATTCCCTAGCTTAGGTTCGCTGTTTCTAAAGCTTCTCCTCTCGTGCAAGGTCAACTATAATCAACCCCAGACAATGTCACTGGCTTCTGCAGCAACCAGGGTATTCCTCTGGGGCTTGGAGGGTCTACTGCATTGTACCATTCAATTACTGTTCATTAGACAGTGTACAGCCATTAATCAGACTGAGATGTTCTGCTATTCCTCAAAGGGCTATTGAACCAGGGAGGAAAAACACATGCTGTTTATCCTTGTTTCCTGTTTTGAGATACTGTAGGAGTACAAAGAAGACACTCTGGGATTCCCACTTGATATGTCTCTGTTTTTTTACTTCTCCTCCACAAGTCTTGGAATGCCAGATTAAGAAACAGAGCGAGCTAGAGATTTACCGCATATGCACTGCAGTGTTAGGAATCAAATAGATCATTTGGAGGAGACCGATTTTGTGAATCGGGCCCATATGCATTGAATCTGGCTGGATGATGATATGAGATATGATTTATGTGCCTTCGTTCCAGGAGACTAAACAGGAGGTGGAGGCGGTGTCATCCTCAAAGCTGTGCGGAATAAGGTCACAGATCTCCAAGTTCTTCAAGGGTAGGTTCATCAAAGCATAGTAGCACCGCAAGCTAGTAGCCCCACGTTTCCTCCACAACACAATTGAACATAATGCGCCCATAACAGACCATAAAGAGACCGCTAATACACTCAGCGTTACCCGGTTTCCCCCTTCGCATGTCACCGGATCCCCAACCGCAGCGTCACACATCTGGGAGAGCTAACATACTTTATGTTTACCATCTGGTCGAGAGGTTGGAGTTACATTCCCTGATCTCAAATGACTTATTATTTAGTATTAAACACACCTGCACTTCACAAAGTGCCCCATACAGTATGTCCCGTACTGTGGATTATTCACGTTCGTTTTATTTTTCCCATCTAATCGTGTCTCACCTGACAGATATTCAGGGTTCTCCCCTGGATTTTAAACACGGTGGTGCTGCTGAGTATGGCTGGGGGAGAGTCCCGAAGGGGGGGCAGTTTTTGAACACCTGTAACTGCAATTTCCTTCAATCTAGAGTAAGAAATGTGTTTATATGATAACAAATCTCTTAGATTCTTTGGGGAGAACCTTGGATATTGTATATGTAGGAAAATCACACTGGTCTTAGTTTAGTATGCCTGTGTCTTCTAAAGTATTGCATTTTGGATACAGTATTTTAAAATGGGTTGAATAGAATGTATGACTATCAAACATGTAAATGATATATTCTTGAATATGACTTCAAATCATGTGTAGATGAGCACAATGATTAGAATGATATACCATGACAGAACGAGACCTAACGGTACCATGGTAGAACATGACTCTTCTATGTCAGAGGATGTGCCTCACACCTAGCTCAAACAATTTTCTTTAATTGGCCACAAATCATAGTCTGTAGGAGCAAGGCCATTCAGTGATCCAGAGGTGTTCCAGCATTTTCCATTGTCCCGTGAGAATTCCATTAGTGAATAATGAAAGACCGGGGCCTTCCATGTGGTTATTTACTGTCCCTGATCTGAGGTGGCACAGCATAATAACTACATCCTGTGTTGCTAACAGCAGGCAATTTACAGAAGCCGTCTCATCTCCTTGTCTCACCCGTATTTTCTTTATATTCACATTTGCTTTATATTGACTGGACTGGAGCTCCGGCATGATGACAGAGATGGGAATTTTAGCGAATGGATAGAAATATGGCCTGTTAAGTTCTTCTCTTTGTGTGGAATATAGATATTCCCATTAGGGAATCCTGACTTCTCATCATTGGCATTGTGAACTCTAGACTTGTCCTTTCTATTTGCATGCACATTGCTGTTTATTGTCATTATTTGTCAATGAGACTTAATGACTTGGTGTATATGCCCCATATTCATTCACACAACATCTACATATCTGTTCAGAAGCATAGATCATCTATGCCACAACCACTTCAGAGCTGAAGTGAAGGGGAATTTTGAAATACAGGAAATGAATGGGATCTACTCTAACAGTAAGGGAACCCAACACTGCCTGGCTATGCCACATCTTTATCCTCAATGGGATTGTTCCAGTTGGTCAAAATAGGAAACCTTCTTCAGTTCAGCAAATGTAAATCTACGTTCAAAGAGCTTTTTCTTCATATTTGTGTCCAGGTTGGATTAGGTATGGCCTCTATACTAGGGCATTCTGTCCTGGGTTTCCTTGTATAACAGTAGACAATACAGTGTTCAGTTTAGTGGAGATTCTCCCTCTAAAGTGATTGGCAACATGAACAATGGCCTGGTAATTTACAGTGAATGATAGGGCTGCTGACAGAAGTTGTAAAGCATCATGATTGATTGTTCTGATGTACAGGTTGTCATATTTATCAAAGGTCATGATGGTACTGTTTAAGTCAAAAACATTTTGTTTTTCATTTTATTGTAAGTCTTCTGTTAAATAATTTACAGTAAAAAAAAAAGTTATTTATCAGACGCTTTTATCCAGAGCGACTTACAGTAGTAGTAAGTGCATACATTTTCACCCCCCCCCCCCCATACTGGTCCCCCGTGGGAATCAAACCCACAACACTGGCGTTGCAATGCTCCAATGTTTGTAACTGAATCTTTTTTATAATTTTTTTCTTTTGAGAGAAAAGCTAAAAGTGACCAGCTTCTAGACCAATATACCATTTATTCAGTCAGAGGTAGGTTGTGCGGGGTAGAGGGTAAAAAACATGGCAAATTAAAAGCCACCTAAAGATCTAATTATGATTCCAGCATTTTCACAGACCCTGTAACCAAAATACAGGTATTGGGTCTGTGTGAATGGTTCTCTGCTTTTTTTGCAGGTAAATTCATTAGCACTTCCATTGCTTAACACCTCCCTAATTTGAAATGCACCCATGGTTAAACATAATCCCCCACCTTTGATATGTATAAAAGGGGAATGTCATGATATTTGTCACATTGGTAATTGCATGTTCCATGGATATTTGAGCACACAGTTAATTTCATAATACGTCTTTTCATACTCAAGTTGAGTACTGGTTTATGCTCAGAGCAAATAACATCCCTATGGAATTGAACACTTGAGGAGAAAAAACAACAACATTTTATTAACTATGGGTGAAAATGTATTCTTCTCATTCATCAGTTACATGGCATGAAAGAGCCTTTCAAAGCAGCTCCACTAGCAATACGTTTTCGTCATGGAAAAATAATAAGTCCCAAAGAATTTGCCATTGTGATGTGAGGAGAAGAGAGGGGATGTCTGCGTGTGATCTCAGCTACCACTGTGATGACGGGCCCCTGTGAAGTGCACCAGTGGCCAGTTACACATTAGCTTTGATTGCCAGTTGCTCTGGCTGCGGTCCGCTTTGGACTGCATCTCGAGATGAAAGCCGCCTGTGTCCAGTGTGTCCATCCGTTGTAGCTACTGCTCCAGCTCTTTATTTGCTCTAGGCACCATCAAGGGCATGCTGCGATGAGCATTATGTATAATTTCTCATACAATGCATCTACGACAGCAGCGACATCTCTGTTTCTTCATTTTAATTGAATGCCATTTTTTTTTATTTATCCTGTTGACAGACCTATTGTAACAAGGTATGGCTTTGTTGTGTTGTTGGATGCACTTTGACATGGGTGGACCCTGTGGTTCCGAATGCATTAGCATCTCTGTTCTCTCTTTCTCTACACAGAAAGAGCCAGAGCCAGGGAGTCCTATAGTAGCATAAACAGTGGAGGACAATGCACCCTTCTCCTTTGTGAGACCCCCATGTACGAGATGAAACAGTGTTATAAACCAAATAAAAATGTCTTCGTCTTGGCAGCCCCACCGAAGATATATGGCCTCTTATTCCAGGGACTATATTGCATAATTATGTATGGCTATGAATATTGCATGGCGCCTCACACTGAGCGCATGGTAAGATGCCTAATTGCAGAGTTTAATTATTAAGAAGCAAAGATCCTGGGTGGGTTTCACAGAAGCACTTTTGATAAATTATTTTTGGAGGTTTTCCTGATGAATTATTTTGGGGCTGATACCTCATCAGCGGGCATAGTGGACAGTGTAACCGCTGCTGAGAGAGACTTATCCTCCCGGGGAGAGGAATTACTATTCTGATTCAAATTCGGTGGAATCAACAAATAACAAAATGATATTGGAGTGGATCAAACAAATGATTCACTCCTCTCACAGTCAAGGCTATTAAAACACAGAGGCGCTGTGATGGGAAGAATAAGAGCTGTTGGCATTGACCTTCAGGGCAATGGTTTAATTTCTCTGTGTAACATAACAGAGATTGAAAACAATGTTGTTTGCCTGAGCGCAGAGGACTCTATGTCAGTGGTTCCCAACCAGGGGTACTAGGACCCCTGGGGGTACTTGGCCTATTCACAAGGGGTACTTGAGAAGACTCATGAGACCATTGGCCTACTGGTAAAATGCACATGAGTGGGTACTTCAGGGGTACTCTGGGTAGAGAAAAATTCAGTTGGTGGTACAGTAACCAAAAAAGGTTGAGAACCAATCAATCAATCAATCAATCAATCAATCAATCAATCAATCAATCAAATGTATTTATAAAGCCCTTCTTGCATCAGCTGATGTCACAAAGTGCTGTACAGAAACCCAGCCTAAAACCCCAAACAGCAAGCAATGCACGTTTAGAAGCACGGTGGCTAGGAAAAACTCCCTAGAAAAGCCATTGCTCTTAGTTGTAAATACCATATATTTCCTGACACAATCCTGGGAGATACTTAGCAATCAAGGAGAGAGAAAGGAAACCACTTATTCACTTTTTCTCCAACACGAATGCGGCGAAAGCTGTAGATTATATCTATATATCTGTGAAATGAAGCCTCCAGTGGAGGCTCTCTGATTGTTAAATTGACTCATTGACAGTAATTGTTTTACCCAAGAAGTATTTCCTCCCCACAAATGAATAATGGCCTATCTACTGTACAGGGGTTGCTCCATTACCTACATCCACTGTTCCACAATGGTTGTAAGACATTAGCTATTTTTCTAACTTTTTGGTGAACTGCATGGGAGAGGCCACCCAAAGTCTCCTTTAACACCCATTAGCGTGTCATTGTGTGAAGAAAAAAATGGAAGCCACTTTGGCCTATGATGGAGGTCAATAGCTGTTTTTAGAGCCCCTTTCCACAGTTAGCTCATGTTTGCGACATAAGTGCAACTTTAAAGGCTATCTTCTATAACTACAATAATAATCATGTTGACAGCTGACCTGTAATACTCAGTGCCATGCAGTCTACCCAAGACAAGATATTGCAGTGTGAACAGTAGCTTGGCACGACAATAGGTTCAAACTCAGAGTAATGGATCAAATGGCTCCTGCAAAATGCATTGCAGTCTCGCACTTACGAAATCCAGTCAAGCTGCTTTTTGCAAGACCAGCACAAATAGCTGAATAATTGATCAGGATCAATGGGAGGATGACTTGAGTGTGTCCAGCAGTGTTTGGTCTGGCTTACTCTCCTATACCCAGTCTGTCAATGATGTGTCAGTGGTCTTATAGTCTACAGACATGCAAGACATTTAGACATGCAAGACATCACCTAGCTATCCACTTAGTTTGTGTGTTTTTGAACAACCAGCTATTCTTTGACAGTTTGAAGACATCCTGGCAGAATATTGTCTAACATTGAAAGAGATTCTGGAACAGGCTAAAAAGAAATACAATAGTGAAAGAAAGCAAAGGATCACAAATTGGTAAAAGTCAACATCTAACCAAGGCTTTTACTTAAACAGATCACTGGGTGACTGATTGACTAAATGTCCTCCTCAATATCCTACTCTCTCTGGCTTCAGTCAATGCTTAGGTCCACTAGCCACAGTGACATTTTAGAAAGCAACCAGCATCAAGATTTACATAAATGATGGATCAAGATATAGTGTGTGTGTGTGTGTGTGTGTGTGTGTGTGTGTGTGTGTGTGTGTGTGTGTGTGTGTGTGTGTGTGTGTGAGAGAGAGTGTATGTGAACCGGTATGCTGCCTATGTACCAGCAGCTCTCTGAAAGGCCTAAAGTGGTCCTCCAAGCAGGCAGTCTTACAATCCTGGTCAACACTGACATCATCCAGAGCCACCAGGAGCCACTTATTTTTTCCCCTCGCTCTCTTCCGGTCGGCGAGCTACTGCTAATGGCTAGAGGCTCAGCTAAAAGCCCCCAGTGTGAATAGATGTGAGTCACAGACAGAGTGAGCGGGAGACAGGGAGACTGTATCATTGGGCCAGATACAGTTGAAGTCAGAAGTTTACATACACTCCAGAAATTTTTTGTTAACAAACTCTAGTTTTGGCAAGTCGGTTAGGACATCTACTAAGTAATTTTTCCAACAATTGTTTACAGAGAGATTATTTCAGTTATAATTCACAGCTTGGAAAATTCCAGAAAATGATGTCAAGGCTTGAGAAGCTTTTGACATAATTTGTCACGTCCTGACCATAGAGAGCTCTTATTTTCTATGGTAGAGTAGGTCAGGGCGTGACTGGGGGGGGTTTATCTAGTTTATTTAGTTCTATGTTGTTTTGGTTCTAGTTTATTTTTTCTATGTTGGGATTTTTGTATGATCCCCAATTAGAGGCAGCTGGACATCGTTGTCTCTAATTGGGGATCATATTAAAGTAGTTGTTTTTGGGAGATTATTTTGAGTTAGTGCATGTTGCACCTCTTTCGTCACGGTTTGTGTTTTGTTTGTAGTTTATTGTTTGTTTCACATTAAAAATAAAAGATGTGGAACGATACCCACGCTGTGCTTTGGTCCGTTCACACACACACGCGTGACATAATTTGAGTCAATTGGAGGTGTACTTGTGAATGTATTTCAAGGTCTACCTTCAAACTCAGTGCCTCTTTGCTTGACATCATGGGAAAATCAAAAGAAATCAGCCAAGACCTCAGAAATTAAATTGTAGACCTCCACAGGTCTGGTTCATTCTTGGGAGCAATTTCCAAATGTCTGAAGGTACCACTTTCATCTGTACAAACAATAGAACTCAAGGATAAACACCTTGGGACCACGCAGCCGTCATACCGCTCAGGAAGGAGACGCGTTCTGTCTCCTAGAGATGAACGTACTTTGGTGCGAAAAGTGCAAATCAATCCCAGAACAACAGCAACGGTCCTTGTGAAGATACTGGCGGAAACAGGTACAAAAGTATCTATATCCACAGTAAAATGAGTCCTATATCGACATAACCTGAATGGCCGCTCAGCAAGGGCTCAGCAAGGAAGAAGCCACTTTTCCAAAACCAATATAAAAAAGCCAGACTACGGTTTGCAACTGCACATGGGGACAAAGATCGTACTTTTTGGAGAAATGTCCTCTGGTCTGATGAAACAAAAATAGAACTGTTTGCCCATAATTACCATCGTTATGTTTGGAGGAAAAAGGGGGAGGCTTGCAAGCCGAAGAACACCATCCCAAACGTGAAGCACGGGAGTGGCAGCATCATGTTAGGGGGGTGATTGTTGCTGGAGGGAATGGTGCACATCTCAAAATATATGGCATCATGATGAAGGAAAATTATGTGGATATATTGAAGCAACATCTCAAGACATCCGTCAGGAAGTTAAAGATTGGTCGCAAATGCGTCTTCCAAATGTACAATGACCCCAAGCATACTTCCAAAGTTGTGGCAAAATGGCTTAAGGACAACAAAGTCAAGGTATTGGAGCGGCCATCACAATGCCCTGACCTCCATCCCATAGAAAATTTGTGGGCAGAACTGAAAAAGTGTGTGCGAGCAAGGAGGCCTACAAACCTGACTCAGTTACACCAGCTCTGTCAGGAGGAATGGGCCAAAATTCACCCAACAAATTGTGGGAAGCTTGTGGAAGGCTACCCGAAATGTTTGACCCAAGGTAAACAATTTAATAGCAATGCTACCAAATACAAATTGAGTGTATGTAAACTTCTGACCCACTGGGAATGTGATGAAAGATATAAAAGCTGAAATAAATAACTCTCTACTATTATTCTGACATTTCACATTAAAGTGGAGATCCTAACTGACCTAAGACAGGTAATTTTTACTAGGATTAAATGTCAGGAATTGTGAAAAACTGAGTTTAAATGTATTTGTCTAAGGTTTATGTAAACTTCTGACTTCAACTGTATGTCAAATCAAATTTTATTTGTCACATGCGCCGAATACAACAAGTGTAGACCTTACCGTGAAATGCTTACTTACAAGCCCTTATGTACTGATTACTCTGTGATGAGGAAATGGAAAAAGGCTAGATGATATCATCCCCAGATTGCTGACAATGGCAACTGTAGAGCAAGGGGAGGGAGGAGAGTGTGGGGGACGGCAACTTCTCTGCCTCCTTAAATGACTTGACCTTAGAGAAATATGGTAGAAGGTAAAACTGGTGCTAATAAGGCTAGTTAATAGCATGAGGAGAGGCCACCCATCCACAGATGGTGTGCAGGACTTTCACACTATAGGCCTACCGAGCTCCAGTGGCCTATCGGGCTCTAGGGGCCTTTCCCCACACCCAAACATTTTTTTTTAAAGAAAAAAAATATATTTTCAAACTGTTGGCGACAAATATACATCACAATAAATACATTATATCAATACGGCAGTAGCCCTAAGTTGTTGATAAACCTTTAGAATGTTCACCTGTAACAAGCCCTCCTAATTAGCCTTCAAGTTCAGGTGAGGTGACTCGTGACCCCAATGCTCGTGAGAGTTGTGACTCGTCCGGTCAGAGAGTGAGTGGGTGATCACTATCAAAATTAGTAGGCTAAACTAAAGTTTTGAATCTTCAAATCCCATAAATTAGCTTACGTTTTGATTAATGAAAAATTATTTGATTTGATTTAGTCCTATTCTTTAACTTACATTTTTGGTTGAGATGTTGACGTGAATCCAACATACCAATTATTAATTTGTAGACAAACTGGAATTAAAGCAAGACTAAGGCACAGGTTTTATGCTCGATTCTCCCACTCAACAAAAAATAAAAGTTAAAGAATGGGATTCAACCAGTGGCTCAGTTGGAACTATCCAAGCAGTAGATATACTCACTTTATTAGGTACATCCATCTATAGTAGTACTGGGTCAGACACCCCCTTTGCCTCCAGAACAACCTGAATTATTCGGGGCGTTGATTCTACAAGGTGTGGTGTTCAAATGTTGCTCAATTGGTATCAAAGGACCTAACGTGTGCCATTCTCTGTAAACTTTAGACAATGTCGTGCGTGAAAAGCCCAGGAGGCCGGCCATTTCTGAGATACTGGAACCAGTGCGCCTGGCACTGACGATCATATCACGTTCAAAGTCACTTGTTTTGCCCATTCTAATGTTTAATCAAACAGTAACTTAACGCCTTAATGCCTGTCTGCCTGCTTTATATACAAAGCCACGTGTCTCACTGTCTGTAGGAGTGAACAATTTTTGTGAATGGTGTACATCTCCACTGAGTGTTTAATCTTGATATTTGATTGCTTTGTAAACTAAACTAAACACAAATCAATATTAATTTTGTAATACAGTAAATAGCCTAAAGTTGAAACTATTTTACAAACCAATGTAACATTCAACCTTAAAATGAGTGACACATCCATGGCCACATTTCTTCTTATGTAATCTTGATAGCGTGCTAAGGTCGCGGACAAAGGTCTGTGGAGATCTTCACAATTGCTATAATAATCTGTGCAGAATCTCGAACAGCATTGATCACTTGCACTATGCACTTTTAATGTAATCTCAATTTCATTCCAGGTCATTTGGTTGTGCTATTAGATGAAGCACAGTGATACAATATATTTCCTGACATTGTTTTCCATTGGAATTTGGTTGTGCTTTTAGATGGTTGAAAGCATAGTGATAACACATTGGAAATTCAACAAACTTCTGGCTGTCTTTTTGAGTGGCTGAATAAAGGTTGAAATGTCATTGGTCAAGGTCTCAACCAAATATGACCCACATCTCCATGTTGAAATTATGTGGTGTGCCCAGTGGGAGACTACTGTGTAGCCAGAAATTCATAGGTGGGTTAGCCAGCAGAAATTTGGATGGGCCAATGAGGGGGGTGTTGAGGAGTAATTTTTTTAATAATAATATAGAATTGTGTTGTTTTTGCTCAATCTGATTGGGTGGGCCTGGCAGGGCCTGGCTCACAAGTGGGTGGGCCTGTGTCCACTCAGGCCCACCCATGTCTATGCCCCTGGTAGAAATGCACTGAATTAATTAAGGAACATGATAACGCTCAGAATTTATGAACGGCCTGTTTCACAATTCACAGCAATGTCTTTGGCGAACAAAAACAGTCACTCTAGCATGACTAAATATACATTTAATTTGCTATGAAATCTTGACATATTGGCTTCCGATTTCTGCGGTATTTCCAGGGACTGAATTATTCCCTGTATTGAAATGGTAGATTTTTGGGGAAATATGAATCTCCCTACATCCTATACATTTTTCTATACCCTTTAATCATACATAATTGGAAAGCTTAGATTCACAGCTATCCGTCACACACATTTTGGGGATGTTCAAGTCAGCAGAAATTCGACCTCTAGGGTATATACCATAATTAACTGTATAAATTGCTTTAAAGGAAACCTTGATACATTTTAAACTTTGTTTGACAAGTGGTTATGAAAGGTCATGAAATTATCTTTCAAATTATATATAATATAACCAACTTTTAAAGCACCAGCCACAACTATTGTTTAAAAATCGCCCGGCTGAGCTCCCTGCCGTCCAGGACCTCTATTTCAGGTCAGAGGAAGGCCCCAAAATTGCCGAAGACTCCAGCCACCCAAGCCATAGACTGTTCACTCTGATACCCAGGGGCGCAACTTTAGTTGAGAATAGGTTTTTATTACCGGCATAAGGCTTGTTTTTCTTTGGAGGCCAGGAAGGAGCTGGTACGATGTACATTACATTACAGCGCTGTTGGCTGGTTGTCATTGACCTTGCGTAGGCTTAAACACTAGTATACACTGATTTAGAAGGCCACATTGGGTAAAATTCCATTTTATCTCTGTTCTTTTTTAGTCATGTCGGTAAATAAATATCAATTACGGTCCCATTCTCATTTGCTTCTAACAGTACCAAAAATTAGAACAGGTCAGGGTAGAAATAGTTTTAGTTACTTAGCTCCGTGGTCCTGGAATTCTCTCCTGAACATTTTAAAATTTGATGATCTAGTTTCGTTGGTGGAGTTTAAACACTTGATCGATGTATATATCGAATAGCCCCCGCGATATGCAACTTTTCAGAGAAGTCAGGAACCAATACAGACAGTCAGTTAGGAATGCAAAGGCTAGATTTTTCAAACAGAAATTTGCATCCTGTAGCTGTAACTCCCCTTCCCTGTAGCTCAGTTGGTGGAGCATGGTGTTTGCAACGCCAGGGTTGTGGGTTCGATTCCCACAGGGGGCCAGCACAGAAAAAAAAAAAATGAAATGTATGCATTCACTACTGTAAGTCGCTCTGGATAAGAGCGTCTGCTAAATGACTAATATATCATAGAAGAGTGTAATTGTCTTTAGGACAGCTGTTTTTAGTCAAGACTTTCGTGTTTTTAATGTAATATGTAATTGTTGTACTGTATGTGTGTTTATAGTTTTGTTTAATGTTGTGTTAGTGTATGTAAGTTGTTTTGTCTGAAACGTTGTTCCCCCTGCTGCTATTGGACCAGGTCTCTCTTGGAAAAGAGATGTTATCTCAATGAGAAAAACCTGTATAAATAAAGGTAAAATAAAATGTTAAATGATTGAACTCTTTGACCTAAATGCCAAGTGTCACATCTGGGGGAAATCTGGCACCATCCCAACGGTGAAGCATGGTGGTGGCAGCATCATGCTCTGGGGATGTTTTTTAGAGGCAGGGACTGGGAGACTAGTCAGGATCGAGGTAAAGATGAATGAAGCAAAGTACCGAGAGATCCTTGATAAAAACCTGTTCCAGAGCGCTCAGGACCTCAGACTTGGCCAAAGGTTCACGTTCCAACAGGACAACGACCCTAAGCACACAGCCAAGACAACGCAGGAGTGGCTTCAGGACAAGTGCCTGAATGTCCTTGAGTGGCCCAGCCAGCTCTCCCCATCCAACCTGACAGAGCTTGAGAGGATCTGCAGAGAAGAATGGGAGAAACTCCCCAAATACAAGTTTGCCAAGCTTGTAGCGTCATACCCAAGAAGAGTCAATGCTGTAATCGCTGCCAAAGGTGCTTCAACAAAGTGCTGAGTAAAGGGTCTGAATATGTAAAAGTGATATTTCAGTTAAAATGTTTTAATAAATTAGCAAACATTTCTAAAATAATGTTTTTGCTTTGTCATTGTGTGTAGATTGATGAATAAAAAAAACGATTTAGTACATTTTAGAATATGGCTGTAACGTAACAAATTGTGGAAAAAGTCAAGGGGTCTGAATACTTTCCAACGGCACTGAATATCTACCTCAAAAACCTTGTACCTTTGCACATTGATCTGGTACTGGTACTCCTTGTATATAGCTCCATTCTCGTGTATTTAATTTAATTCCTTTTGTTACTCTTTTATTTTCCCAACTCTGCATCGTTGGGAAGGGCTCGAAACCAGTTGAATTTGGCACATGTGACATAAAATTTTATTTGATTTATTATGCCATTGACATGGGTTGTTTGTCATAGGGTAAAGTTAATGGGATGGAGGGATGAAAGAAAGTGATAACACACAGAAAACTACCATTGATGCAAGGCTATCACAGATTTTCCAACTCTAGGGACATAGACCTTAAAAAATGTTTTTTAAAGGCTGCGTTTACACAGGCAAATCAATTCTGATATTATTTTTCACTAATTGGTCTTTTGCCCAATCAGATCAGCTCTGAATAAAATATGTGAAAAGATCTGTTGTGATTGGTCAATGGAAAAAGATCAGAATTGGGCTGCCTGTATAAACACAGCCTATGACACATCGTCGGTCAAAGTGAGCCCGATGGCCCACATTTGGGGTCTGGCTCATGCTCCGCAGAGGGATCCACTGATCCAGATTTCTTTCCTCTTTCTAAGGCTGGTCAGTAAACTACATTTTACTATACTGAACAAAAATATAAACGCAATATGCAACAATGTAGAAGATTTTACTGAGTAAGAGTTCATATGTGTCACGGTTGTCGAAAGGAGGAGCGGACCAAAGTGCAGCGTGTGTGTCGTTCCACATTTTATTTACACTGTGAAACTATGCAATACATAAATAAACTGAATGACAAAAACAACAAACCGTGACGCAGCGGTGAAAAATACACTGACTCAAAAACAATCTCCCACAAACCCAGGTGGAAAAAAACCCCTACTTAAATATGATCTCCAATTAGAGACAACGAGGACCAGCTGCCTCTAATTGGAGATCGTACCAAACAAACCAACATAGAAATACAAAACTAGAACCTAACATAGAAATAGAAAACAACAAAGAACTACAAATCTCGAATGCCCAACCAAATCACACCCTGACCTAACCAAAATAGAGAAACAAAACGTCTCTCTCAGGTCAGGGCGTGACATAATGAAATAAATTCATTAGGCCCTAATCTATTGATTTCACATGATTGGTCACAGGTACCTTAAAAAAAAGGTAGGGGCGTGGATCAGAAAAACAGTCAGTATCTGGTGTGATCACCATTTGCCTCATGCAGCGCGACACATCTCCTTATCATAGAGTTGATCAGGCTGTTGATTGTGGCCTGTGGAATGTTGTCCCACCCCTCCTCAATGGCTGTCTGAAGTTGCTGGATATTGGCGGGAACTGGAGCACATTGTTGTACACATCAATCCAGAGCATATCAAACATGCTCAATGGGTGACATGTCTGGTGAGTATGAAGGTCATGGAAGAAGTGGGACATTTTCAGCTTCCAGAAATTGTGTACAGCATTATCATGCTGAAACATGAGGTGATGGCAGCGGATGAATGGCACGACAATGGGCCCCAGGATCTCATCACGGTATCTCTGTGCATTCAAATTGCTATCGATAAAATGCAATTGTGTTCATTGTCCGTAGCTTATGCGTGCCCATGCCATAACCCCACCGCCACCATGGGGCACTCAGTTCACAACATTGACATCAGCAAACCGCTTGCCCTCACGACGCCATACGTACTGCCAAATTCTCTAAAACCACATTGGAGGCGGCTTATGATAGAGAAATGAACATTCAATTCTCTGGCAACAGCTCTGGTGTACATTCCTGCAGTCAGCATACCAATTGCATGCTCCCTCAAAACTTGAGATATCTGTGGCATTGTGCTGTGTGACAAAACTGCACATTTTAGAGTGGCCTTTTATTTTTCCCATCACAAGGTGCACCTGTGTAATGATCATGCGGTTTAATTAGCTTCTTGATATGCCACACCTGTCAGGTGGATGAATTATTTTGGCAAAGGAGAATTGCTTACTAACATATATATTGTTATTTATGCACGGACTGGTTTGAATTTTTGGTCCTGCTTTAAATGACGTGAAGCTTATTAAGGCTTCATAAAGCCTTCATAAACACTACATGACCGTAACTCACTTTGGAAAAAAGGTGTCTGGTAGGGCCTCCCGAGTTGTGCAGAGGTCTAAGGCACTGCATTGCAGTGCTAGAGGCGTTACTACAGACCCGGGTTCATTCCCGGGTTATACCACAACCGTCCGTGGCCGGGAGTCCCATAGGACGGCCCACAATTGGCCCAGCGTCGTCTGGGTTAGGGGAGGGTTTTTGCGGGGGTTGCTTTACTTGGCTCATCGCACCCTAGCGACTCCTTGTGGCAGGCCCTGTGCCTGCAGGCTGACCCCGGTCGCCAGTTGAACGGTGTTTCCTCCAACACATTGGTGCGGCTGGATTCTGGGTTAAGCTAGTGGGTGGAGCGTGGTTAGCCGGGTCATGTTTCGGAGGATGCATGACTCCACCTTCGCCTCTCCCTAGCCCGTTGGGGAGTTGCAGCAATGAGACAAGATCAAAATTGGGGAGAAATAGGGGGGTGATAATGATCTGCTATATTTAATATATTATATTACTCAAAAACATTTCTAGGATGGCCCAACTTCTTTCCCTCTTGGGTGCATAGTCAATATTGGACCTGAGGTCAACTTTCCCCAAAATGCTGTGCTGCATGATGACACACTATAAGTGCAGTCATGCACAGCAAAAAACGAGGCCTTTTAACATCAGTAAAAAAAAATAGCGTACTTCAGTTCTTTTTTTCCTTGTTTTTTTAGGTTTAGGATTTCCCCCATTTTTTCAGGTTGTCTCACACTTTTTCTGATAGAAAAACAACAACGTTTGATTTTCTGTGTTCACAACAATGCTTAAACCACATCAGGGGATGACGTGTGAGGTCTGTGAATTTGTTTTCTATTTATTCTATATATTTTTTTTTTTGAGTGTAGTTGCCCTTTAATTCAGTGAGCATGTCCTGCATTGTTGTTTGGTTAGAGGGTTTTCTGTAGCGCAGTAATTGCACATTTTGATGGTTATGTGTTCCATACAGTGATTCACATTGTGGCAGCCAATGGATTGGGTGGAGTAAAAAGCCACTCCGTATTATTCAGAGCCCCATGAAGTGACACCATATATACATTCTACAGACCCTATGGAGTACTCCCTTCAATACTTTTACTGGGGCACCAAGAATAGTTTTTGCTCTATAGGCCAATATGTGGCAGTGATTAGCATTGGGGCCATTTATATGACCTTGGATTTTTTTTACAACCCACATTGAACACATATGTCAATTAAATATTAACAAATATGAATGAATGTTAATGTTTAGACAATTATTTTTCATGTATCATTAATAAATACAGGTTGTTGACACTTTTATACTATTACGTGGGGGACTTTTATTTTGAAAAGTTTCGAAATTCCATGACCCGGAAGTACTCACAAATGCTGATGCTCCAGATACTCAACTATTCTAAAGAAGGCCAGTGTTATTGCTTCTTTAATCAGAACAACAGTTTTCAGCTGTGCAAACATAATTGCAAAAGTGTTTTCTAATTATCAATTAGCCTTTTAAAATGATAAACTTGGATTAATTAACACAACGTGCCATTGGAACACAGGAGTGATGGTTGCTGATAATGGGCCTCTGTATGCCTATGTTGATATTCCATTAAAAAAATCAGCCGTTTCCAGCTACAATAGTCATTTACAACATTAACAGTGTCTACACTGTATTTCCCATCAATTTGATGTTATTTTAATGGACAAAAAATGTGCAAAAATAAGGACATTTCTAAGTGACCCCAAACTTTTGAACAGTAGTGTGTTATGAATGGCTAAAGGTGTCTTACTTTATAGTAAGTACAGCGTCATATGATATAAGGCATTTATGTATGTGTTATGAATGACCAACGGTGTCTGACTTTAAATTAAGTAATGCGTCATGCAATATAGAGTCTTTATGGCTGTGTTATGAATGACCGAAGGTGTCTCACTTCAAACGATCTATTACAGGACACTACATAAAATGTCAATAAATAGGTTATTAATGTTCTGCTGATTTATGAAGGTTCTCTCCTGATCCACCGGTTATTGTAGGGTGTGAGAGGTATTTAAATGGGTTGATGGACCTGTGAAGCTTGTGTGTGTGTCAGAGCCAAGATGATTTGGAGTACCAGGTATTCCTCTTCTGTTCCCATGCTGGAGACCAGGGCTTGATTACAACCTGTTACAATGGTGCCAATATTTTGTGGCTAATCTTTCAGTGGGGGAGTGGGTGAATGTGTCAAAGACCTGACTGGGCCCAGCACAGTATGGCTTGTTTTTGTTGTGTGCGTGTTTGTATACTGAGGAACATGTAACTTGGTTCCAGAAGAAAGACACTTCCAACATCTTTAGGTTGTGGGCTTTCATTAAGGTAAGTGTTTATTGGTGTAACGTCATCCCCAGGCTATTGCACACACAACATATACTAGCCTGGGATATCAACAATTCAACAGGGTATGGTAGTAGGTGACAGGCGCACTGGTTTGCGTCAGGAACTGCAACGCTCCTGAGTTTTTCACACTCAACAGTTTCCCTGGTCTACCACCCAAAGGACATCCAGCCAACTTGACACAACTGTGTGAAGCATTGGAGTCAACATCCCTTTGGAACACTTTCAACACCTTGTACAGTCCATGCCCCGACGAATTGAGGATTTTCTGAGGGCAAACATATAAAATACCGTCAAATACAGCCATACCATCAAAAATGAGAAAAAACTCATAGGCTGCATTTACACAGGTAGCCCAATTCTGATCTTCAGATCAGCTCTGAAAAAGATCTGATGTGAAAAGAGCTGATGTGATTGGTCAAAAGACCAATTAGTGAAGAAAACAATCTGAATTGGGCTACCTGTATAAACGCAACCATATTCAAATTCTGCCTGCTTCTCAGAGCTGATTACATTGCTGAGCCTGGGGAGGGTATAGTAACCTTAGTCTACCACATCATTGCATCTGTGTAGTGTTACAGTGTTAGTAACTGCAAGAGTGATCACTCCTTTTGGGGGGCAATCCTGTGCTCAAACTCCTAGTGGTTCAGTAAGTGTTATGGCAAGATATTTGAGTTGGTTACTGTACATCAGGGACTCTACTATTTGAGAAGGCCCGGTTACACAAATTTCCGAGGTGGGAAAGGTCCGGATGGATATTTTTCATTTATCGGCATAGTAACAAACCCACTTCGCATCACATGCGACCCAAAACTGTTCACACCCCTCTTGTTGGCGTAAAGAAAATGTTGCCGTTTAAGCTATTTCCCTACAATTCTACACATTTTCAAATGGGGCGGAGAGAAACGGTTGCAGTTTTAAGCTAATTATGTGCAATTCTACACATTTTGTCATACCTCATGTGTGTTCCAGTGGAGGCTGCTGAGGACGGCTCGTAATAATAGCGGGAATGGAGTAAATGGAATAGTATTAAAGAAATCAACGACGTGGTTTCCATGTGGTTGATACCACTCCATTGACTCCATTCCAGCCATTATTATGAGCCGTCCTCCCCTCCGCAGCCTCCACTGTTGTGTTCATGTGATACCTGAGTGACTCAATAAAATCAATTGGGGCCCCCTGCGGGTTGAGGCCCCCATGTGCACTTCATCTGGCATCAATAACTACAAGATTTAAATATGCTGGTTAGCCTAACTTACCTATTTAACTGACATAGGCTAGTTGATCAACTGGACTTATAAATAGCTCTCTAAGGTCTGTCGGTGAATGACATAACCCGAGCAAAACTGCCCAATTGCACCTTGTGCATTGTGCATTCTACTATTACAACTCAGCATTACATTGAAAGCCTGACTGATTTCCTGACAAAAAAGAATGTTGAGTATTACTGCTGTTCTCTATGGGTATTGTAGTGCTAAAAAACACTGGTGTATATTCAATAGTAAGGTTATTGTGCAAAAAACATTGAGAGGTGGACATAAAATGAAATGCAGAGACAATGGATTTATTTAATATTTTGTATTTATATAAATCCTTTAGGACTGTATGAACTACACTTGTTTCCTACTACATTCTCGCATGCTATTATGATAGGATACATTTTATATTGTATTGGGTGTTGACAACATGTCTAAAGTTGCATGATAAACTCCCAGT
Source organism: Salmo trutta (assembly GCF_901001165.1). Taxonomy (NCBI): domain Eukaryota; kingdom Metazoa; phylum Chordata; class Actinopteri; order Salmoniformes; family Salmonidae; genus Salmo; species Salmo trutta. Next base: position 39,763,733 of record NC_042981.1, on the reverse strand, counting down.
TATGTGGGAATTTTGACTGGTTTTCACCAAAGGGGTTAGACTGTTGCCTTGCTCTGCATGCAGTTCATGATTTTCACGTCCCCCCAATAATTCCTCTGGTTGGCTAACATTTTGCATAATGGCAACCCATGTCTTTTTGATAGATTAATTTCATCGCTGTGATAAACTTTCATAACAGCTATCATTTACCTGCAACATACAGTTGAAGTCGGAAGATTACATACACCTTAACCAAATACATTTAAAATCAGTTTCACAATTCCTGACATTTAATTCTAGTAAAAAATAATCTGTCTTAGGTCAGTTAGGATCACCACTTTATTTTAAGAATGTGAAATGTCAGAATAATAGTAGAGAGAATGATTTATTTCAGCTTTTATTTCTTTCATCACATTCCCACTGGGTCAGAAGTTTACATACACTCAATTAGTATTTGGTAGCATTGCCTTTAAATTGTTGAACTTGGGTCAAACGTTTCGGGTAGCCATCCACAACCTTCCCAGAATAAGTTGGGTGAATTTTGGCCCATTCCTCATGACAGAGCTGGTGTAACTGAGTCAGGTTTGTAGGCCTCCTTGCTCACACACACTTTTTCAGTTCTGCCCACAATTTTTCAATAAGAATGAGGTCAGGGCTTTGTGATGGCCACTCCAATACCTTGACTTTGTTGTCCTTAAGCCATTTTGACACAACTTTGGAAGTATGCTTGGGGTCATTGTCCATTTGGAAGACCCATTTGCGACCAAGCTTTAACTTCCTGACTGATGGCTTGAGATGTTGCTTCAATATATCCACATAATTGTCCTACCTCATGATCCCATCTATTTTGTGAAGTGTACCAGTCCTTCCTGCAGCAAAGCACCCCTTAACATGATGCGGCCACCCCTGTGCTTCACGTTTGGGATGGTGTTCTTCAGCTTGCAAGCCTCCCCCTTTTTCCTCCAAACATAACGATGGTAATTATGGGCAAACAGTTCTATTTTTGTTTCATCAGACTAGAGGACATTTCTCCAAAAAGTACGATCTTTGTCCCCATGTGCAGTTGCAAACCGTAGTCTGGGTTTTTTTATGGCAGTTTTTGAGCAGTGACTTCTTCCTTGCTGAGCAGTAACCAACTTTCAGGTTATGTCGATATAGGACACGTTTTACTGTGGATATAGATACTTTTGTACCTGTTTCCTCCAGCATCTTCACAAGGTCCTTTGCTGTTGTTCTGGGATTGATTTGCACTTTTTGCACCAAAGTACGTTCATCTCTAGGAGACAGAACACGTCTCCTTCCTGAGCGGTATGACTGCTGCGTGGTCCCATGGTGTTTATCCTTGCGTACTATTGTTTGTACAGATGAATGTGGTACCTTTAGGCGTTTGGAAATTGCTCCCAAGGATGAACCAGACTTGTGGAGGTTTACCATTTTTTTCTGAGTTCTTGGCTGATTTCTTTTGATTTTCCCATGATATCAAGCAAAGAAGCACTGAGTTTGAAGGTCGGCCTTGAAATACATCCACAGGTACACCTCCAATTGACTCAAATGATGTCAATTAGCCTATCAGAAGCTTCTAAAGCCATGACATCATTTTCTGGAATTTTCCAGGCTGTTTAAAGGCATTGTAAACTTAGTGTATGTAAACATCTGACCCACTGGAATTGTGATACAATTAATTAAGTTAAATAATCTGTCTGTAAACAATTGTTGGAAAAATTACTTATGTCATGCACAAAGTAATGTCCTAACCGACTTGCCAAAACTATAGTTCATTAACAAGAAATTTGTGGAGGAGTTGAAAAACAAGTTTTATTGACTCCAACCTAAGTGTATGTAAACTTCCGACTTCAACTGTAAAATCAGCCAGGCCCAGGCGGCCATATGATATTATGATGAACGGCGGGGCAGGGAAGCAAACACGGGTCTCCGGGGTGAAAGGCGAACCTCCTACGTATCGCACCGATAGGATTAACCCACTTGGTGGGAATTATGACCTGGCTCATATAGTGAGGATTTTTACAATATGCTATGCTCTGTGATATTGCCATCTTTGTCTAGAATGCCTAACCCCAACCACCACAACCTTCATTTCAATCTCAGCACGCAATCGGAATGTCGTCCATTAGCTGTTCCTATCAGATCTAATAAATGTACTGCCACAAAGGTGAGTGCCATAATTGATTGAAAACCATAATGTTTTCGCCTGGGCTGGATGCTGGATGTGTGTAGGCATCAAAGTTGTGCAGCACACCACGCACCGGCACTATTTCATCCTGGTTAACGAGCAAACGGCGAGAGTGCTTCTGGGTCACCGTGGGAACATGCCCGGCGAGGTTACTTCAAAGGCGGGATAATGATAGATTAAGTTTAAATCACGGCGATGGTTTAGTCCCTGCGTTACATTTCCCATTGTCGTTGTGCATTTGATTAACAAATCATTGCAATATGATCTGGTAAAATGTGTCCGGTGTCATTTTCCTTGTCCATCTTACTGTAATATCCAGATTACTAGATAGACAGCGTGGGCAGTAGATACTTTATAAAGCCCTGATAATGGTGATGAAATATCCTTTCATTATAGCCCTATATCTCTTTGGTGTGTTCATATTTTAATGTAATGCTGTCCTCACTTCCTTAATTGCCTCTTACGGAGGTGTTGTCAAATGATAGGGACAGGGCAGAAGTGGTTTCAAAATGGCTGCCTCCCTCTTCATCCACTCCAGTTTCCAGTCCGTTTTAGTGCTCCTCTATCCAAGAGGAGTGGCTGTCAGCAGGAGAATATAAATATGTGATATATCTTACCCATGGTCTTCTCCTTCAGTTTAAAACCCTGACCTCTCCCCTCGGCCATTCCAGAGTCCTTCTCGTTCAAGGTATGTGCTGAGATCACTCACTGTACCTGCAGGTATGAGACCACTTATGCCCATAAATGAAGCTGAAGAGATTTATGCACCTGTAGGCTATCCGAGTGCACTACAGCAGAGAGACACTCTTGTCAGCACACACCCCAAATTATATTAGGGAGGGTATACATTAGAAGGAGTAAAGAGTGGCTCTCTGGATAAGGATTTAACCAAGTGGTTGTTTATGACACGCCTCGATAAAGTGTCTAAAACGATTATGGATTTAAGCATTTGTTCTGACAAAGGTCAAGAAGGGGTCAAGGTTTTTATGACAGCTCGTAAACATTGGGGCCGATAATCTGTATCAGCCACAATAATAATGTTTACATGTATGCCTGTAAAACACGGCAACAGCAAGTATAATCCAGGATACATACGTTATTATTAAGATCAACAGTATGTCAGTATCCATGTCAGCATATTTGATCGTTTTAGTTTAGCTGTGATTAGTGGAGGTTGTAGCAGCTGAGATTGGGCAGTCTACTCCACCCCCTGGCCAGAGGGGGAAATCAGGCTCATTTAGCTGCAGGCTCTGAGGTGGCTCTCATTTCACCTGAGTTCTCCAATGTTTAATTGGCCTCATTATGTGATTAACTTAGCAAATGTACCTCTTCCCCTCAAGGGCACAGCGTTTAACAGTAGCAGACCAAGAGGCTTCCCAAAGTCTACATCATACAAACCACAGTGTCAGCATGCGTAGAAGAGCTGCTGCTGGACATTGGAATTGAAGTTTGAGGAACATTTCCAAGGTCTCAGCAATATTGTTTTGGACGTGTGGCTACAGTAGCTCTAATGAGTTTGACTCTCAATTCCCAATGGCTTAACTCTATGATAAATGTGTTATGTCAACCAAATAACCAATAACAAACAAAGAACTGCACTACAAGTTGGAGCTTAGGCTAGTTTGATATTCTGAAGGACAGTATGTTCTGTACTGTAATACAGATGTCTTCTGGCCCTATGGGTCGTGTAGTATTGTATTTATGTGGTGTGTTGGTTTAGGATGTTTGCTCTATTACAGTCATCATAACAAGGACAAACACTACAGTAGTGTCAATGGCACCCCTAAACCGTCAAATCTAAACATACCATCTTGTCAAGGATCCTTAAAAAGCTGCAGTCTTGTCTGCCTTTGGTGCTGATGCATATAGTTTTTTTTCTCCTTTGGGGAATACAACAAATGAATGGTAGATGAAAAACAAAGGGCATGGTATTAATCTGTGTTGAATTCATCATTGAATTCTCTAAGTCCTCTGTGAATTCCCTGACAACCAGATGGAATGGCAGTGCTAAAGTACCAATTTAACCAGTTCACTTGTTATTTGCCGGCAAAGACATTGGGCCGCTTCCTGTTTTAATGACCACTGGCAGAACTCTGTGAAAGCCCAACGACGGGGGCTGGAAGAGCACGGCTTTACAAATGGGATCCGTCATTTTTCATGCACAGGGTGACATCTACCCGACAGCCAATTTCGCTCCGATAGCTTCTCTCCGGGATCATTGATATCTGCATTAGAGACCTTTGTTAAAGGTCTCATCTAAATGCATTGGAAAAATGCCTTGCTCTCCTGTGTACTTCCTGCTGAAAAAGCAACGGGTTGGTTGTGTGTGTGCTCGCAGCGCTGAGATTTGGCCGACTTGGCTTTGTCTACATTAATGTTAGCACTATGACAAAGCAATGTGGTGTCACTGAACCCTGGTGCTAAACAACTGGAGAAAAGCAACAACAGAAACAATACATGAGGGTTCTCACAGCAGTGCATACAGGTACATTTGACCGGTGTATCATCAACAATGATTTTAAGGAAAATGCCTAGCCTGTTATTGTATAAAAATTGCTCAAACGTTAACATTTACAGCACAGAGAGTAATATGCGTATATGAGTTAGTCAAAGTATGAGGGTAAATGCAGACAAAACATAACAATGAGGCAGTCTTAAAAAAAATAATTGACATGAAAAATAAGGCTTCAAACAAATATTAATATGCTCAGCATCTTAAATGTGATGTTGGTTTGAATAGCTCTCCATTAACCAAAACCCTACAGAAGCACTTACTTCTATTTGACTAAACCCTATCTCAAAAGTATCTTCATATAGTAGCCTATGCTTGACAATTACTCTGCCTTTCCCTCTGATCCTTAATGCGTTACTTGCTATTACTGCCTTTCTATTTCCCAGAGCAGCATGAGACAGAAGTGATCAAGTGTTCACCTGCGTTTTAAGGTAATAATGTCACTGTCTATCCATCATTTCTTCTCCTCTGTGACAAACATTTGGCTTAATTTCCCCTCTAATCAAAGCACCGTTGAGCTTCAAGGGGCCTCACTACTGCACTTAATTTGAAATTGCCCCAACCTCTCTGCCCACTAATGTAGCCACTGTAAAATACTACATAAAACCTCAGACCTGCTTTCAGGCAATCCAGTAAAACAGTTATATATAGAATACAAATGTATGTCGAACACTTCATTAGGATGTAATAGGTAGTTAGGCTATATCTTCTGGCACACTTGGAAGATATATTAAGAATAGTAATTAACAAACCTGATAATTCAGAGTATCTTGAAATGTACTAATAATATGGTGCTGGAGGACATCCCCGCTGTAGGGTTCCATAGGGACCCCATTAGGGGCCTCTTCAAAAAAATATTTTACGTTTATATAGTTGTGCCATTTGTACAGTTTGGCCATATTATCCCTCTCACAACAATACTGGAATCCAGTTTCAAATGTCATTGCAGTAAATATTGTATTTTGACCATATTCATATTATCACAATGGCTAATTGTTAGATAGACGGTAGTTTTGTTTGTCTAACGTTTACAATTTCACTGGGGCCGTCTCTCATTGACGTTCACGTTGTTGAAGGAAAAACTTGACAACTTGACAAAAGCTGTTCTCAGAATGCGTGAGATCCTGTTGGTGTTTCTGTCATAAAAATGGAGAATGTGTCAATGGTTACCAACATCAAGCATCTATTGGATAGACAATAAAGGGAAGATGAAAATACACAAACATAAAATACATCAAAGGAAAGCATAAAGTAGGCAATTTTCTCCCCCTTCCATTTGAAATATACATATCAGAAGCACTCAACTACTTTATCATGTGAGGCGGAAATGTGTCTTTTTTTTTTTTTTTACAGCCAACTCCAACAGAGAACACCCAAACCCCAAAAACATGGAGAAAGATTGGACGAGAAATCAGTGCAAGGGTCACCGACAAAAGAAATAGGTTTTTATGCAGAGCGTGTGCCTCAATACACAACCCCTCCCAACAGCTCTGTACCAAAGTAAAGGCACAGCCTTACAGCTATTTCCAACCTCTCATTATTCCTCATAAATCCCAAACTAGTCCAGACCACTGCCTCTGACAACATGACTGATGAGTTTTCTGTCGTGAATGTCAAGAGAAATGGTCTCCCGCACCTTATCTCCCCCATTTCTCATTGTGTGTGAGACTTTGGGTTTATGGATAAATACAGCCGTTGTGATGAACATTACTCGGCGATAATGAAGGTTACGTCGATGCTGCTGTCAGGTTCTTACCAGCAGGCAAGCCCCTGTGCAGAGATGGGGAGACATTGTCCATTCAGGCATTTCCCTTGCTTTTATCTGGAGCCCAGGGATAAATAAGCATATTTATACACATTTATATATTTACATTGTGTCAACGTGATGATTGCCTTATCTAGCACCGCCTTTACTCATGAATAGAAATGTCAAGAGGTAATCAAGTCACATAGCGCCTTTATCAATGCTATTCCTGGATGAGAAATTGCATATTGAAAGCATTTTCCCCTTCTTTCCTACTTTTGGACAAATGTTCCAGATCCTTGCAAGTTTTGCTCAACTTTGCAATGCAAATAATCCTACATCTTCCCTCTCCATTATCTTCATAGCTAGTCCGTGTAGATCATTATGCTTTTTTTTAAAATGTATGTTGTTGTTTTTTTATACATTTAACCTGAGCTAAACACGAGATGAACATTTTAGATGAAATGAGATGAACATCTCTGTACTTAAAGTTTTACTCTGCACAACACAGTAGCTTAACCCTTGTTTTGTTTTGAATATCTGACTGATTCCCGAGCACCTGATCAAAGAGGGCTGTAGTCTTCGGAGGCTAATGTAGGGATTTTACTTATTCCCCTTCACCCTTTGCACGCAACAGCCTCTCAGCGGAGCCTACGGATAATGAGGGCTGAGCCAGGTTTTAGCAATGGCTATTAGCCCCAGCAATTGCATATTTATGAAAGCTTTATCAAGCATTTATAGCTTGGTTTCATCAGACAGCTTTCCTTTGAGATTAGTCTCCGATACCCTTGTTAGATGGCAGTCTGCACAGATCAGTTTTCCCGCTGTTTCCCCTCCTCTCTGAAAGAAAGTCCTCCTCGGCTCTTAGGCCCTACTTCTGGGGCCCTGTTACACAACTGATACGAATCAGGGTAAAAGCGTTTGTTTACTGTGATGAGAGAGAGAGAGAGAGGAGAGACAGCGAGAGACAGAGAGAGCGTGCAGCTCACCGCTGTGGTAAATCAGCGTTTGTTTACTGAGAAAAGGGAGCGAGACAGACAGAGAGAGACTGAGGGAGTGCAGCTCAGCGCTGTGGTAAATGTCAAGGATGATGAGGTCAGTCAGGCTGGCAGCGCTGTTGCCATTACGGCAGCAGTCGTCTTCGCATGGCATCATCACAAACTCTGACAAAACGCAGTAAGACCCAGTAATGCATGCTTTAGAGACTTGCTCCTCCAAATCCCGCTGTGTTTCACCGGGAAATTAGACACACATGTTATCTTTGAGAACATCCTCCCTCATCGCCCTGATGCCAGCATTGGGAGTAGGTAAGGGCCAGATGCCCCACTGTGCTGTTGTTAAATCAATGAGCAAAGGACTTAGGCTTAGGAATGTTGTACAAAACTTTTCACTTTGTGGTTAGACGAGTACTTCTGAAACTAAGTCGACAAAACACATTCCGAAAACACGTTCTTTGTATGGCAGTATGGTATTGTCTTCTAAAAATTCACTAATGGGCCTAGAGTAGCCTACAATATTGTGCAACTTCAACGTGTGCGGTCAGCAAACATAAAACGACAAGTTACTTCAAAGAAAGGACACAGAAAAATAAGAACAAGACGTGTTTGACCTCACTATGGCACATACAAGACAGTAAACATGCGCTCGCACCATTACATAAGGGAGCTGCTACAGCCAGGCTCTCTGTCTGTTTGCTGAGCCTTGTATGTGTATGATTCTTTCATGAGCTGTGTGCTGGCTGGCCTTTCGCACGCGCGCCTCTCATTGAGCACTTCATCAATAGCTGTCATCTCCAAGTCATCCTCCAAAGTAGCCCACCATTCTGAGTCTGCCCCATAATCCATCACCATAGGGTTATTTGAATTTGTATTAGACGCTAAGAGGATCTTCCTTACCGTCAGACGACTTAAAGGATTGTTTAAGGACCTTCAGTACGTAGTTTCATAAGCACAAGACCTGCTTTATAAAAATCTATACAATACAGCCTGAGGTCCTGAGGCGGCCTGGTAACAGAGGAAAGAAGACGTGTGGAGAATCCTAGTTTTCCCACCTAGTTCTCCCACCCAAAGGCAATTTCAGTGTTTAGATTTTTCTGATTGTTTTGTAAAATCGGTTTTTATTAGTGTTTTTCTCCTGCTCCTGTATGTATTTGCTTTCGTTTGACAAAGGTAATTTATGGCATTTACTCCTTGGAGGAGAGTGTTTATAAGGTGTTTCTAAAGCTGACCTACTCCAGACTGCAGAGAAAGCAAGTAGACCGGTGGAGTGAGTGCACTGGTGGCTTGTGATTGTACTTTGTGAGTTTATCTGAAGTAAACACTAATTGTATTCTCTGGGCAAAGTCTATAAAGGCATTCTTCCAAGTGATTGTTCTGTGTAGTTTGTGAGTTTATCTGAAAGAGCACTGATAGCATTGGAGACGCAATGCCTGTATCCATTGAGTGAATATTTTGTTTTCAATGTACTCTCAGTTCTCTTCAACACAGCAGTCTCAGCAGATATACATGTACACTGATCTGTCGACCCGACACAGTTAAAGAAAACTGGTTTCAAGAATAGATTTTTGAAAGAGTAATTGGAGGTCAATGGAAACAAATGCTTAAATAGTCATTGGTAATTTGCTCCGCCACCTCTACAGAACCTAACCCTACACAGAGCAGAGTAGAGGAACAGCCATACAGGCTGCCTGTCAATCAGCCAGCGTTTTGCCTGCATCGCCCCTTAATTTAATCACTGTTTAATTACTGCCGTCCCTGGAGGGGTCGTTCTGCTGGGTTCGGTTACTGAGCTTTTCCTTCTTCCTCTCTTCCCTCTCCTCATCTCCTCCGTCTCTCGGCGCGTATTTAGCCCTCGGACACTCTGAAGCAGGTCACTCGTTCTCGAAAGCCTCAGCAGTATTTCAACCTTACCTCAGGGCCTCAGCACATCTGCTGATGATAATGTCAAGGGCAAGCACATATGCATAAATGTGATGAGAGTTGCCTGCGGGAGTGTAGAGGAGGCAACTTTAGCTAGCCCAGCGAGCACATGCAGGAAAATGCTTGGAAACATCTTGTACTAGCTCCACCACTTCCACTTCTACCTTCTCCACCCCTTTTCCACTCAAAATCAAATCAAATCGAATTCTTCTACCATTCTCATGTACTACGACATCCTCGAGCTCTACAAATCATCCACTTACAATCACTGCTGAAAGGCCAAGGTGGGGGATGGGTGAGGGGAACAGGTTCCAGGGGAGAGCTACTGCCCCCTCTCATTGAGGGCTCCCGAGTGGCGCAGCAGTCTAAGGCACTGCATCTCAGCACTTGAGGTCCCACTACAGACACCCTGGTTCAATTCCAGGCTGTATCACAACCGGCCGTGATTGGGAGTCCTATAGGGTGGCGCACAATTGGCCCAGGTTTGGCCGGTATAGGCCGTCATTGTAAATAAGAATTTGTTCTTAACTGACTTCTCTAGTTAAATAAAGGTTAAATAAAAAATGTATTAAAGCCATTGAAGTTCAAGGCCAACTGTGGTACTGCAGGCATTGTTAGCAGAAAACAGGATCCCCCATTATAATGAATGGAAAAATGTCCATCTTTGTGTAAATTAAAATGAAAAGACAATCACGGTACCAATAATTGCTTCTAATTCACCAGATGTATGTCCTTGAAGCGATTATTTAATCGCACACAGAATAAGTTATAAGGATAATTTAGTTTCTAATGGCAGCCTGCAATATCCCGGTCAACCTTCAATTTCAGCTACTCAATGAGAGGGGGCAGCACTGAGCTAGCCTCAAACATTGCATGTTATGTCTCCATGAGAAGCCATCTTAACTGACTTATTTTGGCTACAATGCGTTATTGAGTCTTCACATAGGAATGAATGCCGTCACGTGATCGATGGCTTTGTCCGTTCATATATTAAGTCATTAATAAGTCATATAATAAGTCATATAATAAGTCATTAATATGTTCATATACTGGTACTGTATAATACGACCATATCTACACCAAACACAGTGTACATGTTGCAGCTGGATTAACAGCTCCACCACGGTATCGTACATACACGGCCATTGCGCCAGAGGAATAACTGACGTTTAGCTATTAAACGACAGCAATCAATATAAATGTAGCATGGTAATGATCATGCAGTGGAGGTATAACTCTCCAGTGCCCTGCCTCATCCCGTCCTGCTGCTGCGGTAGTAAACTACACGCTCCCCACAGGCTCAGAGGGAACACTATGGGCCTCTACTGAGGATTACAACAAGGATACACACAGTCAAATGAGGCTGTTTTAGAGAGCATCATTTGTAAGTGGAAGTGCCTGTGAGTGTGTGTGTTCCTCCTTAGACCTAGGGAAGGCAGCAGGGGGACATTAGTGTGTTCCGGATGTAAATGAGACAAACAGAGTGAACGCATTGAGGTTTGTGTGTGTGTTTGAGTGACAGATAGATGAGATGCGGTCTCTGAGGAGAGGGACTGTGGTGATGACTATCACTCTGTGTGTGTGTGCGTGTGTGTGTGTGTGCATGTGTGTGTGTGTAAACTGGTTTTTAAATTTAAATTTAATTATTTTTCAGTTCCTTAGAATGGATGGATATGTCGTCAGAACATTGACACCTCTGTGTTTTTCCATGTTTCATGCCTGATGCATACTGACACACAACGCAAACATCTGCAGCGCTATTCTGTGAATCATTTCATGAGTTTTCCTAGTGGGATCATTTATTTCAATAACGATGCGAGAAAATAAGTGAATTGTGTTAATAGTTAGCTAGATGCGTTGGAACCCCTGCCCCATTCCAATCTACATGACATCCCTTTAAGTCATTGTACATTTACAATGGCGAGGCCCGCTTACTCTATTAATGTCCCCAAGAACCCAAACTGGCTTCAGAATTGTGCCAAGCCTAATCCCGTTAGCTTTGTTTATGTCACCAAATGCATAGCCAGGGAGCGAAGGCCCTTAATGCAATTGACGACCTGCTGTTCCTGACGTTAACAAAGATGGAACATGTATAGGAAATTAAACCCTCACTTTTCTATTGTAATGAGATCTTATCCATCAGGCCATTGTTTACAATCAGATCAAACAATCAAATTGAATCTCAATCAGGCTCACGCGCCACGCCATCTCTGCAGCCATCACTCCTCTGAATGGACGGGAAACAGAATGTGATTTAAATAAAGACTCTATATGTTAATGGTGAGGAGGGTTAGAGCTCCCTGGTGCTCTGCATTATATAGAAAGAGGGGAAGGAGGAAGACGAGAGACCGGTTAGAGGTCTCTGTGTCTCTTGTGAGTTACAGAGCTTATGCAATATAAACGTTAAGGCTTCATTTTGAATGCTTTACAAAGTGCATGACCAACATTTAACATGTTGACCTAAGCAGAAAATGTGGAACCCACCACAGTATGGTTTGGAGAGTGGCCACGAGAGGGGAGTAGCTGCACAGAGGACGGACTAAGGCCAGACAAAAACAACCCACCAAGGGGTTACAGACAGCTGGGATAGGAGGAAGAACTACGAAGAGCTATAACACATCATTCATTTCAGTTCTCTTTATGATTAGAGTTTTTTTTGCGTCTCCTATAAGGAGTCTATCATGTCTAATATAGATGGTGGAAAAAAGGCAATGTAACATTGAATGGTATGGGCTTTTATATATAATAAGGATCCTGATCAAAGGTTCACATTACTCAGATGTAGCAAGGTTGCACTCAAGAGGTGGAACAAGTGCTCTCTAGCCCCACGCAGCTCACTAAATTGCCAGATCAGCTAATCAGAATTCAGCTGGAATACGAACTTAGTTGAGAGTAATTGAAGACAGATTTCAGGGCATCCACCTGGATACCTACCCCCCTCCGGCTCTTTGACGTAATTTGTGGTGAATCTTAATACTGTATTTTTTTTAAAATATAATATGTAAATATAAAATGAAGTCTAAAAGAGCTTTGGACGACGCATTGGGAAATATCTGAAGTACACTATCCATTTACTTTGTCCCTCTCCAAGGGTCGGGCATGGTGAAGCTCGATGTAGTCGTACTCATGAAAAACAGTGCATGAGGGACATTAACAGCATCTGCTCATGATAAGTATTGTGCTAGCCAATTACACAAGTCCCATCCTTTTCTAGATGGGGAAGATACATACGGAGTGTGTTCTTCTACTTGACCTCATCATCATAATCAATTCAATATTCTCCTGAAAAATATTGATTAAAGAGGGCAGTATCTGTAAAATGAATAGTTTAGTAACAGGGCCCCACTAGGAAGCAAAACCACAGAGTGTGTTAGATAATACAAAACACGTAGTTTCTTGAGGAATCACCCAATAAGTGTTTTGTATTATCTAACATACTCTGAGATGTTCTATTTAATTCATCAATGGTTTTCTCCATCTGGAATGGGTTTTCTTTCCTACTAGTTTGTGAGGAATTACCCTATTTAAAGAATGCAATGCACTGGAGATTTCTAAAGAGAAATCTAGCTGTTCTATACTGTATGTGTTTTATTTACATACAGCATATGAAGTGTGGAGTGTATGAGGCCTCGCTCATTCAATGTTCATCTGCCCACTATTCAAATCAATAAGGTGGTAATACATTCCGTGTTTTGACAATCAATAAGCATTATTTAAGTGGCTGGCTTGATTCTGCCAGTAGTACTGTTGTAGGCGTTGATCAAACTACATCATCAAAATGCGCTTTCACTGTTTCACGATTATGTCTCAACATCATCTTATTTCCCTTAACAAAGTCTATTTTCAATCCAATATTGTGTTCAGTCTTTACCCCGATGGCACCATTCAGTCTACATCCTCTCAAAACGTGTTAATATCTTACAGTAGCCTATAGTGCAAACATCAGGCACATTGTCAATATGGCACACAGCAGCATGAATGGTGTTATTTCCCCTAGGACTTAAAATATTACGTTTTAATGATACCCCGGGAACTTATTTAGCAGATGGACCTCCAAGCTGACAGTACTGTAACCAAAGTAACCTTACTGACTGTCACACTGCCTAACAGACAAAAAAAAACAGCCAATGCCAAACTACCTTCCTATCACCCTCATACACTATGATATCAGGATATTTAGAGAAATTATCAATCTTAAAGCTGTCATCAGACCCAGAGATCACATTTAAGGTGTGATTACTGTCCCAGGTGTCAGTAATGATGGAGTCCACACGGAAGAGAGCATGATGATTATTAGTCCCCGAAGGCTAGAAGATATAATATGTTCCCTTTTTTAACTTCTCTCCTTCCGGGATGCATTTTCACTCTCCAATGCTTTGCTTTGCCTGGCTGCTTCCAGCGTGTTACTCCGTAAAGAGCCCCCCTGCGACAGACAGGTGTCTGGTTCCTATTCCCGACAGGAGATGTGTCCTACTACTACTAGATGCAGATTGCATGTGGAGATCGCCGCTTGAGCAAAATGATAGTGGTTTGGGAAATAACGGTGCAGAGGCCTTTAGTGATGCATTCCACGAAGAAAAGATACAACAGTGAAAGAATGATTGCTATAATGATAGAGCCCTAGTAACCAGACATTTTTCATAGACGGAAACATGGAATTTTGGCCTGATTTGAGAAGAGAGAAGCCGTCCATATAATATACGGTATGATGTCTCAGACAATTTGGAGATGTTCTTTTCTAAATTGCTGCATGGATGCTTTGGATGCTTTAAGCCGGGTGTACACTACATGATTTTAGCCATGATTTAGCTCTCCCAGACAAGTTTTTGAGATCATAGACAAAATCCATATGTCGTTGCCTACTCGGGGCTCGTTTAATGTGAGCTAGGCAGAGACGCAATCTGAGGGCTCATGTCTTTGAGCCGTCCCGATATTTTCAAACATGTTTGGTTTTATTTTTATGCAGCCATTTTGATCTCAATATCAAATCAATTCTGGGTACTGTGATTATTTTTCATAATTTTAATTGAAAACAGACAAAAATAGCTTCTTAGGGACAGATCGAAATTTACTGGGGGGAGGTGTGGTCGAAAATGCTTTGGGGAGAGGGTTGTGTGGTTATTGGGAACAGGGGAGGGTAGTGAGTTTTTCCCTGGTTTACATTCACTCTTCTGCTCGTATTTTCCCTATAAACAATGGCTTGACTTACTTTTGATATTACCCTAATAAAGTTCAGAAACGTTTGTGAAGGTTTGGTATGGTGTGGATATTAGTAAGCTTTAGCTACTGCAAGCCTACATATGAAGGCAATGAACCCTGGCACTCCAACTGACTCAGACAGTCGAACTTGAAGTAAGGAAGTCTGTTTCAGGCCTACCAGAGTTACTCCTATAATATAACAATATAATGCTTATCTTATGCAAAATATTCAGATTGAAAATCTACGAAAGAGCCTCCTTCTGTACGTCTATATCTGTATAGCAGACACATTAGCCATCTGGCATAAAGAAATGCATGTCGGTGTCGTAGCATGCCACCGGCATATCTCTATCTCGCTGGGATTAGGCCTAAGCTTCTCTTCCTTTATACTGGCTAAATACAGTGCATTTGAAAAGCATTCAGATCCCTTGAATTTTTCCACGTTGTTACGTTACTTCCTTATTCTAAAATTGATTAAATTGTTTTTTTCCTAATCAATCTACACACAATAACCCATAATGACAATGAGATGTTTGATTGGGTTAAAATCCGGGCTCTGGCTGGGCCACTCAAGGACATTCAGAGACTTGTGCCTTTTACTGAGGAGTGGCTTCCGTCTGGCCACTCTACCATAAAGGCCTGATTGGTGGAGTACTGCAGAGATGGTTGTCCTTCTGGAAAGTTCTCCCATCTCAACAGAGGAACTCTGGAGCTCTGTCAGAGTGACCTTTGGGTCCTTGCTCACCTCCCTGACCAAGGACCTTCTCCCCCAGTTGCTCAGTTTGGTCAGGTGGCCAGCTCTAGGAAGAGTCTTGGTGGTTCCAAACTTCTTCCATTTAAGATTGATGGAGGCCACTGTATTCTTGGGGACCTTCAATGCTGCAGGCATTTTTTGGTACCCTTCCTCAGATCCGTGCCTTGTCACGATCCTGTCTCAGAGTTCTACGTACAATTCCTTCGACTTCATGGCTTGGTTTTTGATCTGATGTACACTGTCATCTGTGGGACCTTATATAGACAGGTGGGTGTCTTTCCAAATAATGTCCAATCAATTGAATTGACCACAGGTGGACTCCAATCAAGTTCTAGAAACATCTGAAGATGATCAATGGAAACAGGATGCACCTGAGCTCAATTTTGAGTTGCTCAGCAAAGGGTCTGAAATGATGTAAGTAAGGTATTTCTGTTTTTAATACATTTGCAAAAATTTCTAAAACCCTGTTTTTGCTTTCTCATTATGGGGCATTGTGAGTGAGATTAAGGCTGTAACGTAACAAAATGTGGAAAAATTGAAGGGTTCTGAATAGTTTTCGAATGCACTGTATACATCATACAGTAGGCTTGAGCGGTGTACTATATATACCATATACCGGGATATTTGGTAATAGCCAAGGGATGGGTTTAGCACAATTGGTTGTGCGCCGGTAAAACTTTTCACTATTGACGGTTTTCCAATACCGTCAAAACAATTTCTTGAAGTTTTCAGTACATTTTTATATTTGTAGCTATTTTTTAAGTATATACCTGCAGTCAACGTTAGGAGATAAAGCAGATCACGTTCTTCATTTCACCTGTCACATTATGAAGCTTAGCATTGTTCCCCAGAACAGTTGAACCCAGTCTCGCGTTTGTTTGTAAATAACAGAATGGGTGAAAGCGGCAGCAGGTGAGTCCAGCTGTGTATTGACAGGGGTTAGATTTTATATTGAAAGTCAGTGTTTTTTGCTTCAATAGATTGAAAACACATTAGTGCAGCACATTCAGCAGAAAATAGCTTCATTTTCAGAAACATTTGGCTGGCAGCCACAAACGTAAATGAGCTTACAATGAAAAAGCAAGGTATTTTTTGCAACAACAAAAAATGCATGACCAGCTATATTCCTAATGTTTTGCTAAAAGTTATTCTTGAATTTTATGAAAAGTAGGCTGGCTACACTGAGAAAAATACTGGGAGAAAAAAGCTACACATCAGTCAGAGCGCTGTCTGCTGATAGAATGCCTGTGTGAAAAATGAAGAATTCTGCTTTAACTAGCAAGTTAAACTTAGTGGTCGCGTTAAGTAAGTTGCTAAATTAATAAGGTGACGGGCCATCATATTGTGTAAGCGTTCTGCCGTGTTTGAGAAGTCAACGCCCTTTGGATGAGTTCTGTACAGCTGCCACTGCTCTTTTGATTTCCTTGTTTTTTTCTCCTCAGTTCTCGGACCGTCTGCTCCTCCCCCATCTTCTCCAAGCAGAGCAGGCAGGCCCTTTGTCCTAGGGATTCCAGAAAGACACAGTGTGTACACATGCTGCTTCAGAGCAGACAAGAATGCATCAAAACTACATTCATTTGCACAATGTATCTATCTCGTTCACATTCTCTTGTAAATGTCCAAACTCAACAAAAATGACATTCAGTAATGCATACAGTGCATACTTTGCAATTTGTTTGCTCTCGTTAGCATATTTAGCAAGCCGGCCTCCATGGAAATTCACTATTACTTCTGCTAATTGTGTTAGCATTCTGGTAACAGATGCCCAATGGTCTTTTTATTTGGGGGGGGGGGGGGCACCTCTTGTGTACTAAACCAGTAATACCGTAAATATCGATATGAGAGAAGGATGGTATGATGATATGAAAATCTGGAAACTGCCCAACCCTATCATACAGTGGACACCTAAGCCTATAGGCCCATGCATAGGCTGATACATTTAGTGCTGAAATCTGACAGCTGAAACGTAAGGTGGACAAAGTAGCCTAAAAACTAATACAAAAAAAAGAAATAGGCAAAAAAGGTTTTGCATATGCTACACACCAAAACACAAGGAATAGTGTTTTTGTAATTTGTTATAGCGGTTTTTAAGGGCCTGTAAATGTGGTTAATTTGGCCAATTTTTGTCATTTATTGATGGCGCTGGCTGTGCCAGGTCGGATCTGAATGCATATGGATATGTTACATTTTGTAAATGTCCGTTAAATTCAAATATTCCCTGTCATGTTGTCCGGTGGTGTAACGGCTGTCTTCTGAAATGAACCAAGGCGCAGCAGGTATGTGAATACTCATCTTTAATTAAAAATAAGGAGTAAAGCATCCACTTAACAACACAAACGGGTGACAACAGTGACAGTTCTGCAGGCTATAAACGCAGTGCAAAAAACAACCACCCACAACCCCAAAGAAAAACACACACACCTATATAGGACTTCCAATCAAAGGCAACTCAACACACCTGCCTTCAATTGGAAGTCCCAAATCAACAATCAAACATTCACATACACAAAAACTGCCACGTCCTGACCCCAACACTAAAACAATAGCTCCATCTGCTGGTCAGGACGTGACAGTACCCCCCCCCCTCAAGGTGCAGACCCCGGAATGCACCTACCAACAAAAAACCCCAACACAAAACCCATAAACAATAACCCTAAAACAATAAGGGAGGGAAGGGAGGGTGGCTGCCGTCACCGACGGCACTGTGCTACACCCTCCCTCCCCAACCCACCTACCCTGGAGGTGGCTCAGGTGCAGGGCGTGGACCTTGCTCCACCTTCGGCGTAGCCCACTTCGGTGGCGCTGCTAGCTGCGCCGGGCAGATGGGCCACTCGGGCTGACCCTTGCAGACGGACCACTCGTGCTGGGCCGGAGGACAGGAGGGCCACTCGGGCTGGGCCGGAGGACAGGAGGGCCACTCGGGCTGGGCCGGAGGACAGGAGGGCCACTCGGGCTGGGCCGGAGGGCAGGAGGGCCACTCGGGCTGGGCCGGAGGGCAGGAGGGCCACTCGGGCTGGGCCGGAGGGCAGGAGGGCCACTCGGGCTGGGCCGGAGGGCAGGAGGGCCACTCGGGCTGGGCCGGAGGGCAGGAGGGCCACTCGGGCTGGGCCGGAGGGCCGGAGGGCCACTCGGGCTGGGCCGGAGGGCCGGAGGGCCACTCGGGCTGGGCCGGAGGGCAGGAGGGCCACTCGGGCTGGGCCGGAGGGCAGGAGGGCCACTCGGGCTGGGCCGGAGGGCAGGAGGGCCACTCGGGCTGGGCCGGAGGGCAGGCAGGGCACCCTGGCAGATCCGAGCAGGCGGGCACCTCTGGCAGAACCGGGCAGTCTGGCCACTCTGGCAGAACCGGGCAGTCTGGCCACTCTGGCAGAACCGGGCAGTCTGGCCACTCTGGCAGAACAGGGCAGTCTGGCCACTCTGGCAGAACAGGGCAGTCTGGCCACTCTGGCAGAACAGGGCAGTCTGGCCACCCTGGCAGAACAGGGCAGTCTGGCCACTCTGGCAGAACAGGGCAGTCTGGCCACTCTGGCAGAACAGGGCAGTCTGGCCACTCTGGCAGAACAGGGCAGTCTGGCCACTCTGGCAGAACAGGGCAGTCTGGCCACTCTGGCAGAACAGGGCAGTCTGGCCACTCTGGCAGAACAGGGCAGTCTGGCCACTCTGGCAGTTCAGGGCAGTCTGGCCACTCTGGCAGTTCAGGGCAGTCTGGCCACTCTGGCAGTTCAGGGCAGTCTGGCCACTCTGGCAGTTCAGGGCAGTCTGGCCACTCTGGCAGTTCAGGGCAGTCTGGTGACTGTTGACTGGCGGGCAGCTCTGGTGACTGTTGACTGGCGGGCAGCTCTGGTGACTGTTGACTGGCGGGCAGCTCTGGTGACTGTTGACTGGCGGGCAGCTCTGGTGACTCACGACTGGCGAGGCTGGGCTGACGCACCAGACTCCTGATGCGTGGGGCTGGTACCGGGCGGACTGGGCTGTGCGTCCGTATCGGCGAGATGGTGCGTACCTCAGCGTAACATGGCGCCCTCCACCTCATAAGCACTGTAGTCACGGGTAGCTGGCTTACGGCTCTTCCCTGGCCTGGCCAAACTACCCGTGTGCCCCCCCCCAAAAAAAATCTTGGGGCTGCCTCTCGGGTTTCCTACCCAACCGTGTTCCAGCAAAATGTTCCCGTTGGTTCCTCTGTCCAGCTGCCTCCACTCTCCTGAGTGCCTCCACCTGTTCCCATGGGAGGCGATCCCTTCCGGCCAGGATCTCTTCCCAGGTGTAGGCTCCCTTGCCATCCAGGACGTCCTCCCATGTCCATTTCTCCTTTTTTCTCTCCTGTGGCTTCCTCCTCTTCTGCTGCTTGGTCCTGGTTTGGTGGGTGGTTCTGTAACGGCTGTCTTCTGAAATGAACCAAGGCGCAGCAGGTATGTGAATTCTCATCTTTAATTAAAAATAAGGAGTAAAGCATCCACTTAACAACACAAAAGGGTGACAACAGTGACAGTTCTGCAGGCTATAAACGCAGTGCAAAAAACAACCACCCACAACCCCAAAGAAAAACACACACACCTATATAGGACTTCCAATCAAAGGCAACTCAACACACCTGCCTTCAATTGGAAGTCCCAAATCAACAATCAAACATTCACATACACAAAAACTGCCACGTCCTGACCCCAACACTAAAACAATAGCTCCATCTGCTGGTCAGGACGTGACAGGTGGCAAATTTTCATAAAGGAAACTCTGAAATGGCATATTGTTTTTATGAAGATTTTAGAATATTTGCATGAAAATCTTTTGGATGGAAACCCGAAACCCTAAAAACTCCAGAGTCACTTTGATTATGTCAACACATCATGGTTCACCAGCAACCTCAAACACTTAAAGAATAAGCTTGTATGGCTACCAGCTTGTAAGAATTGTACTTAAAACTCTCCCCTCATACTCATCTGGAGATTGAATATGTGTTCGTCTTTATCTTTGTATCTAATTGTATTTATGTAAAAAAAAATAGGGACCACAATGGAAATAAGTCCAACACTTTATTGTGCAATCACTTAAAAAATATATATTTGTGTAGGCCTACAGCGGCAAGAAAAAGTATGTGAACCCTTTGGAAATACCTGGATTTGTGCATAAATTGGTCATAACGTTTGATCTGATCTTCATCTAGGTCACAACAATAGACAAACACAGTCTGCTTAAACTAATAACACACAAACAATTATACGTTTTCATGTCTTTATTGAACACACCGTGTAAACATTCCCAGTGTAGGGTGGAAAAAGTATGTGAACCCTTGGATTTAATAACTGGTTGACCCTCCTTTGGCAGCAATAACCTCAACCAAACGTTTTCTGCAGTTGCGTATCAGACCTGCACAACGGTCAAGAGGAATTTTGGACCATTCCTCTTTACAAAACTGTTTCAGTTCAGCAATATTCTTGGGATGTCTGGTGTGAACTGCTGTCTTGAGGTCATGCCACAGCATCTCAAATCGGGCTGAGGTCAGGCCACTCCAGAAGGCGTATTTTCATCTGTTGAAGCCATTCTGTTGCTGATTCACTTCTGTGTTTTGGGTTGTTGTCCAGTTGCGTCACCCAACTTCTGTTGAGCTTCAATTGGCGGACAGAGAGCCTTACATTCTCCTGCAAAATGTCTTGATAAACTTGGGATTTCATTTTCCCGTCGATGACAGCAAGCTGTCCAGGCACTGAGGCAGCAAAGCAGCCCCAAAACAAGATGGCGCTGACAGATATGGTCGCCTAGTGTTCTTAAAAAAACGAAATACTGCATAGTTTCCTATGTATTGTTTATTACATTGATACCCCAAGAAATCTTATTACATACAGCCAGGAAGAACTATTGGATATAAGAGCGACGTCAACTTACCAACATTACGACCAGGAATGCGACTTTCCCGAAGCAGAGCCTCTGTTCGGACCATCACCCAGGACAATGGATCTGATCCCAGTAGGCGACCCAAAACAACAGCGCCGCAGAAGGAGCGGTCTTCTGGTCAGGCTCCGTAGACGGGCATGTCGCTCACCGCTCCCGAGTATACTACTGTAGATGAAATTAGAGCAAGTGTTGCCTTCCAGAGAGACATCAGAGATTGTAACATTCTGTTTCACAGAAACATGGCTCACTCGGGATATGTTATCAGAGTCGGTACAGCCACCCGGTTTCTTCACGCATCGCGTCGACAGAAACAAACATCTCTCTGGTAAGAAGAAGGGCGGGATGTATGCCTTATGATTAACGACTCATGGTGTACATACAGGATCTCAAGTCCTTATGTTCACCTGACCTACAATTCCTTACAATCAAATGCCGACCGCATTATCTACCAAGAGAATTCTTTTAGACTTTAATCACAACTGTGTATATCCCCCCCAAGCAGACACCTCGACGGCACTGAAAGAACTTCATTGGACTCTATGTAAACAGGAAACCATACATCCAGAGGCTGTATTTATTGTAGCTGGGGATTTTAACAAAGCTAATCTGAAAACAAGGCTCCCTATATTTTATCAGCATATCGAATGCGCCACTCAAGCTGGCAGCATTCTGGATCATTGCTACTCTTCCGCGACGCATACAAATCCCTCCCCCGCCCTCCTTTTGGCAAATCTGACAATGACTCCATTTTGCTGCTCCCAGCCTATAGACAGAAACTAAAACAGGAAACGCCCGTGCTCAGGTCTGTTCAACGCTGGTCCGACCAATCGGAATCCACGCTTCAAGATTGCTTCGATCACGTGGACTGGGATATGTCCGGATAGCCTCAGACAACATTGATGTATACACTGACTCTGTAATGTTGTACCCACCGTGACTATTAAAACCTTCCCTAACCAGAAACCGTGGATTGATGGCAGCATTTGCGCAAAACTGAAAGCGAACCACCGCTTTTAATCATGGCAAGGTGACCGGAAACATGACCGAATACAAACAGTGTGGCTATTCCCTCCGCAAGGCAATCAAACATGCTAAGCGTCAGTATAGAGACAAAGTAGAGTCACAATTCAATCGCTCAAACACGAGACATATGTGGCAGGGTCTACAGTCAATCATGGATTACAGAAAGAAAACCAGCACTCTCGCGGACACCAACGTCTTGCACCCAGACGAATTAAGCAACTTCTTTGCTCGCTTTGAGGACAATACAGTGCCACTGACACGGCCCGCTACCAAAACCTGTGGGCTCTCCTTCACCGTGGCCAACATGAGTAAAATATTTAAACGTGTTAACCCTCGCAAGGCTGCCGGCCCAGACGGCATCCCTAGCCGCGTCCTCAGAGCATGCGCAGACCAGCTGGCTGGTGTGTTTACGGACATATTCAATCAATCCCTATCCCAGTCTGCTGTGCCCACATGCTTCAAGAAGGCCACCATTGTTCCTGTTCCCAAGAAAGCTTAGGTAACTGAGCTAAATGACTATTGCCCTGTAGCACTCACTTCTGTCATCATGAAGTGCTTTGAGAGACTAGTCAAGAATCATATCACCTCCACCCTACCTGATACCCTAGACCCACTCCAATTTGCTTACCGCCCCAATAGGTCCACAGACGACGCAATCGCACTGCCCTAACCCATCTGGACAAGAGGTAGGCCTATGTAAGAATGCTGTTCATCGACTACAGCTCAGCATTTAACACCATAGTACCCTCCAAACTTATCATTAAGCTCGAGACCCTGGGTCTCGACCCCGCCCTGTGCAACTGGGTCCTGGAGACGGGCCGCCCCCAGGTGGTGAGGGTAGGAAACAACATCACCACCCCGCTGATCCTAAACACTGGGGCCCCAAAAGGGTGTGCTCTCTGCCCTCTCCTGTACTCCCATGACAGCGTGGCCATGCACGCCTCCAACTTTAATCATCAAGTTTGCAGACGACACTACAGTGGTAGGCTTGATTACCAACAACGAGACACCCTACAGGGAGGAGGTGAGGGCCCTCGGAGTGTGGTGTCAGGAAAACAACCTTACACTCAACGTCAACAAAACAAAGGAGATGATCGTGGACTTCAGGAAACAGCAAAGGGAGCATCCCCCTAGCCACAGACGGGACAGCCTAGCCACATAGGGGAGAAGGTGGAAAGTTTTAAGTTCCTCTGCGTACACATCACAGACAAACTGAAATGGTCCAGCCACACAGACAGCGTGGTGAAGAAAGTGCAACAGCGCCTCTTCAACCTCAGGAGGCTGAAGAAATTTGGCTTGTCACCGAAAACACACAAACTTTTACAGATGCACAATCGAGAGCATCCTGTCGAGCTGTATCACCGCCTGGCACGGCAACTGCTCCGCTCACAACCGTAAGTCTCTCCAGAGGGTAGTGCGGTCTGCACAACGCATCACCCTGGGCAAACTACCTGCCCTCCAGGACACCTACATCACCCGATGTCACAGGAAGGCCAAAAAGATCATCAAAGACAACAACCACCCGAGCCACTGCCTGTTCACCCCGCTATCATCCAGTAGGCGAGGTCAGTACAGGTGCATCAAAGCTGGGACCGAGAGACTGAAAAACAGCTTCTATCTCAAGGCCATCAGACTGTTAAACAGCCATCACTAACATTGAGTGGCTGCTGACAACATACAGACTCAAATCTCTAGCCACTTTAATAATTGGATGTAATAAATGTATCACTAGTCACTTTAAACAATGCCACTTTATATAATGTTTACATACCCTACATTACTCATCTCATATGAATATGCTGTACTCTATACCATCTACTACATCTTGCCTATGCCGCATGGCCATTGCTCATCCATATATTTGTATGTACATATTCTTATTCATCCCTTTACACTTGTGTGTATAAGGTAGTTGTTGTGAAATTGTTAGATTACTTGTTAGATACGACTGCACTGTCGGAACTAAAAGCACAAACATTTCGTTACACTCACATTAACATCTGCTAGCCATGTGTATGTGACCAATAAAATTTGATTTGACCATACTTCACAGTTGGGATGAGGTTTTGAAGTTGGTGTGCTGTGCCTTTTTTTCTCCACACATAGTGTTGGGTGTTCCTTCTGTGGTAAACCGTGGGGTGTTGGGTTGAGCATGCAGAGATTGACACAGACAGGGAGGCTTTAGTCCGAAAAACAACTTTATTTAAAACAGAAAATAAATATATCAAAGAAATAACTTAGGTTTGCTCAGTCTTCCGTCTCTCTCTTCTCTAGTGTGCCATCGTGCTCCTTTTATTTAGCCTCCACGGCTGGTTGGCACTTTCCTCTAATTACCTCCACTTAGCTGTCCGTGTCGGGGTGCCCAGCTCCCGTATTCCCAGCAGAGGGAGCCAACGTCGCCTCACGTACCTCCCCTCTATTACCATCCCCCGGGGTAAACCTCCTGGGATACCACACTTCCAAACAACGCAACTATAGTTTAATCTGTCCACAGAATATTTTGCTGCGCTACTGGAACATCCGGGTGTACTTTTTCAAACTTCAGACGTGCAGCAATGTTCTTTTTTGGACAGCAGTGGCTTCTTCCGTGGTGTCCTCCCATGAACACACTCGTCAACAGAGATGTTAACATGTTCCAGAGATTTCTGCAAGTCTTTAGCTGACACTCTAGGATTCTTCTATACCTCATTGAGCATTCTTCACTGTGCTCTTAGTCATCTTTGCAGGACGGCCACTCCTAGGGAGAGTAGCAACAGTGCTGAACTTTCTCCATTTATAGACAATTTGTCTTACCGTGGACTGATGAACATCAAGGCTTTTAGAGACACTTTTGTAACCCTTTCCAGCTTTATGCAAGTCAACAATTCTTTATCCTGTTTAGGATAGGGGGCAGTATTTTCACGGCCGGATGAAAAAACTTACCGGATTTAAACTGGTTACTACTCTTGCCCAGAAACGAGAAAATGCATATTATTAGATTTGGATAGACAACACTCTGAAGTTTCTAAAACTGTTTGAATGGTGTCTGTGAGTATAACAGAACTCATATGGCAGGCAAAAACCTGAGAAAATTCCAAGCAGGAAGTGAAAAGTCTGAGAATTGTAGTTCTTCTTTTGATTCTCTATCGAAACTGTGGGGTTACGTTGCAATTTCTAAGGCTTCCATTGGCTGTCAAAAGCCTTCAGAAAGTGGATTGAGCCTTCTCCTGTCTCTGGGCAGAGTATAGGAGCTCAGTTACTGAGTGGTCTGCCTGAGGACAAAGAGATTGGATATGCGCGTTCCCGCGAGCACGCTGTTTTTTATTTTTCTCCTTGAATGAATACACTATTGTCCGGTTGGAATATTATTGCAATTTTACGATAAAAATACCATAAAAATTGATTTTAAACAGCGTTTGACATGCTTCTCAGTACGGTAATGGAACATTTTGACTTTTTGTGTCTCGAAATGCTCTCGCGCGTTACCCTTTGGATAGTGACCTGAACGCACGAACAAAACGGAGGTATTTGGACATAAATATGGATTATTTGGAACAAAAACAACATTTCTTGTGGAAGTAGCAGTCCTGGGAGTGCATTCTGACGAAGATCAGCAAAGGTAATACAATATTTCTAATACTAATTCTGAGTTTAGTTTACCCCGAACTTGGCGAGTGTCAAAATAGCTCGCCGTGATGGCGAGCTATGTACTTAGAATATTGAAAAATGTGCTTTCGCCGAAAAGCTATTTTAAAATCTGACACAGCGATTGCATAAAGGAGTTCTGTATCTATAATTCTTTAAATAATTGTTATGTATTTTCTCAACGTTTATGATGAGAATTTTTGTAAATTCACCGGGAGTTTTTGGTGGGAATACATTTTCTGAACATCACGCGCCAATGTAAAAAGCTGTTTTTGGATATAAATATGAACTTGATTTAACAAAACATACATGTATTGTATAACATAATGTCCTAGGAGTGTCATCTGATGAAGGTCATCAAAGGTTAGTGCTTCATTTAACTGTGTTTTGGGTTTCATTGACATATATGCTTGCTTGGATAATGGCTGTGTGATTATTTTTGTCTATGTACTCTCCTAACATAATCTAATGTTTTGCTTTCGCTGTAAAGCCTTTTTGAAATCGGACAACGTGTTTGGATTCAGGAGAGGTTTATCTTTCAAATGGTGTAAAATAGTCCTATGTTTGAAAAATTTTAATTATTGGATTTTTGAGGTTTTGTATTTCGCGCCATGCGATCCCATTGGCTGTTGGCTAGGGGTTCCGCTGGCGGAACGGCGTTCCGCTAGCGGAACGCCTAGATGTTAGGTCATCTGCGATCTCTTTTGTTCGAGGCATGGTTCACATCAGGCAATGCTTCTTGTGAATAGCAAAATCAGATTTTGTGAGTGTTTTTTATAGGGCAAGGCGGCTCTAAACACATCTCCAATCTCATCTCATTGATTAGTATCCAGATTTGTTGACTCCTGACTCCAATTAGCTTTCGAAAAATTAATTAGCCTAGGGGTTCACATCATTTTTCCAAACTACATAATGAATTTTTTAATTATGTATTCAATATAGACAAAAAAATACAATAATTTGTGGGTTATTAGTTTAAGCACACTATGGTTTGTCTATTGTTGTGACTTAGATAAAGATCAGATCAAATTTGATGACCAATTTATGCAGAAATGCAGGTAATTCAAAAGGGTTCACATACTTTTTCTTGCCACTGTATCTATTTTTTTAATTGACAAATGAAATCAATCAAACAATCAATCAATCAAAACTGTGCAGCGGCCATTTGATGAATGTAAAGAGACATCTGTTAGAAAACACCAAAAAATGTAATGACATTTGGAGATTACTGGGTAAGCCTGCAAGGTAGGGAGGGATGTATTTTCTGTTTGTCTAGATTGAAATAGTCTATTTACTGTGGTGTTGAAACGCTAACCATGATATTGAAGTGCTCGAAGTCAGTATGCTTTGCTTATTGGTTGTGTGGTGCATTGGCACAGAAACCTGTTGGTGGAAAATTCATTGCATACATTTTATATAATAATAAATATGGCATGAAAATGTAGAAAATCTGATTTCCCAGTACCTGATCATTGTCTGATCGTAGTGTAATGAAACCGGCATGGAGAGTGAGCTCATCTGTGGTGATCGGCGAACCCTAACTTTCTGGCACATAGCCCTGCGTGGCATCGACTGTGCCACAAAAGCATA
This sequence comes from Salmo trutta, assembly GCF_901001165.1. Lineage (NCBI taxonomy): Eukaryota > Metazoa > Chordata > Actinopteri > Salmoniformes > Salmonidae > Salmo > Salmo trutta. Next base: position 39,736,313 of record NC_042981.1, on the reverse strand, counting down.
CTGAAGTGGCAAAATTAGGGTTGCTACAGTTATAGTTATTTTTGGTCATAAACATTATTTTGAGTTAATTCTATGAGGGTATTCAATGTATTTTACAGTACAAGGGGAGGGTCACGTGAAAACATATATACAGTCTCCGTCAAAAGTTTGGACACACCTACTCATCCAAAAAATTGTTAAACAAATCAAAATATATTTTATATTTGAAATTCTTCAAAGTAGACACCCTTTGCCTTGATGATAGCTTTGGACACTCTTGGCATTCTCTCAACCAGCTTCATGAAGTAGTCACCTGGAATGCATTTCAATTAACAGGTGTGCCTTGTTAAAAGTTAATTTGTGGAATTTCTTTGCTTCTTAATGCGTTTCAGACAATATTTTGATTTGTTTAACTTGATTGGAGTCCGCCTGCGGACAATTTAATTGATTGGACATGAAGTAGTAAGAAATTCACCTGTCTATATACGGTCCCACAGTTGACAGTGCAAGTTAAAGCAGAGTCTAAGGAACTGGTCACAGATCGTCGAGATAGAATTGTATTGAGGCATATATCTGGGGAAAGGTATAAAACTATTTCTAAAGTTTCCAAAAGCACAGTGGTTTCCATCTTTGGGAAATTGAAAAACTATGGAACTACCCAGACTCTGCCTAGAGCTGGCCGTCTGACCAAACTGAGCATCCGGGCAAATACAGGCAAATCCTTAATGGGAACACGACCTTAGACTGGGTTGAAGATTTACATTCCAACAAGACAATGACCCCAAGTATACAGCCAAAGCAACACTGGAATGGCTTCATAACAAGAATATGAAAGTCCTTGGGTGGCCCAGCCAAAGCCCAGACATGAATCCCATTTAAAGTCTGTAGAAAGACATGAACATTGAAGTTCACCATTGCTCTCCATCTAATTTAACAGTGCTTGAGAAAATCTGCAAGGAAGAATGGGAGAACATCTCCAAATCCAGATGTGAAAAGCTGATACAGACATACCGACGACGAGTCAAATCAAATCAAATTGTATTTGTCACATGCGCCAAATACAAATGCTTACTTACAAGCCCTTAACCAACAATGCAGTTTGAAGAAAAATAAGTGTTAAGTAAAAAATAACAAATTAAAAATAACAAATAATTAATGAGCAGCAGTAAAATAACAGTAGCGAGGCTATACACAGGGGGTACCTGTACAGAGGCAATGTACGGGGGCTCAGCTTAGTCGAGGTAATTGAGGTAATATGTACATGTAGGTAGAGTTAAAGTTACTATGCATAGATAATAAACAGAGAGTAGCAGCAGCGTAAAAGAGGGTGGGAGGGGGGCTAATGCAAATAGTCTGGGTAGACATTTGATTAGCTGTTCAGGAGTCTTATGGCTTGGGGGTAGAAGCTGTTAAGAAGCCTTTTGGACCTAGACTTCGCGCTCCAGTACCACTTGCCGTGCGGTAGCAGAGAGAACAGTCTATGACTAGGGTGGCTGGAGTCTTTGACAATTGTTAGGGCCTTCCTCTGACACCGCCTGGTATAGAGGTCCTGGATGGCAGGAAGCTTGGCCCCAGTGATGTACTGGGCCGTACGCACTACCCTCTGTAGCGCCTTGTGGTCGGAGGCCGAGCAGTTGCCATACCAGGCAGTGATGCAACCAGTCAGGATGCTCTCGATGGTGCAGCTGTAGAACTTCTGAGGATCTGAGGACCCATGTCAAATCTTTTCAGTCTCCTGAGGGGAAATAGGCTTTGTCGTGCCCTCTTCACGACTGTCTTGGTGTGTTTGGACCATGATAGTCTGTTGGTGATTTGGACAGCAAGCAACTTGAAGCTCCCAAACTGCTCAACTACAGCCCCGTCGATGACAATGGGGGCGTGCTCGGTCCTCCTTCTCCTGTAGTCCACAATCATCTCCTTTGTCTTGATCACTTTGGGGAAACATTGCTATCCTGGCACCACACGGCCAGGTCTCTGACCTCCTCCCTGTAGGCTGTCTCATCGTTGTCAGTGATCAGGCCTACCACTGTTGTGTCATCGGCAAACTTAATGATGGCGTTGGAGTCGTGCCTGGCCATGCAGTCATGGGGGAACAGGGAGTACAGGAGGGGATTGAGCACGCACCCCTGAGGGGCCCCGTGTTGAGGGCACTATGGTGTTGAACGCTGAGCTGTGGTCAATGAATAGCATTCTCACATAGGTGTTCATTTTGTCCAGGTGGGAACGAGCAGTGTGGAGTGCAATAGAGATATCATCTTCTGTGGATCTGTTGGGGCGGTATGCAAATTGGAGTGGGTCTAGGGTTTCTGGGATAATGGTGTTGATGTGAGCCATGGCCAGCCATTCAAAGCACTTCATGGCTACAGACGTGAGTGCTACAGTTCGGTAGTCATTTTGGCTGGTTACCTTGGTGTTCTCGGGCACAGGGACTATGGTGGTTTGTTTGAAACATGTTGGTATTACAGACTCAGTCAGGAACAGGTTGAAAATGTCAGTGAAGCCACTTGCCAATTGGTCAGCGCATGCTCGGAGTAGACGTCCTGGTAATCCGTCTGCCCTGCGGCCTTGTGAATGTTGACCTGTTTAAAGGTTTTACTCACATCGGCTATGGAGAGCTTGATCACACAGTCGTCTGGAACAGCTGATGCTCTCATGCATGCTTCACTGTTTTTTGCCTCGAAGCGAGCATAGAAGTAATTTAGCTCGCCTGGTAGGCTCGTGTCACTGGGCAGCTCTCGGCTGTGCTTACCTTTGTAGTCTGTAATAGTTTCAAGCCCTCACCATAAGGTGATAGTTCTCCTGTATATTATAAGTACAGCAACTGCAATTAGATGGCATAGCGTTAATGTTACTACCTTTTGGCTGGTGGAGGTCCTGTAGAACCATGTCCAGATAAAGCGACCAGCGTGAAAAAGTGGAATGAAAAAAGTTGAGCGAGGAAAAAACTAAGACGTTGGTAAATGTGTTAAATGCAGATTTTGATTAAACGGTTACTAAAAGTAAAAACTGAAATGTTTGGCAGATAGCCAAGTAGCAACAAAGAGCACAGCAGCACGGTGACAAGTCTCCTCTCTTTTTAATCACTCACTTAATTTGGATGTTATGGAATATATTCAATCAGCAGGAATAATATCTTAGAAGTGACATATATTCTTTGGGGAAAACATCTGTTGGACTGCTAATTGCCATGTTTAGAGATTCCCGTTGCTGCGCGGTGGCACCTGAATCCTCTACATTCTATTTTGCCACAGCAAGGTGAATGAGCATACTGACACCCATTGACTTTGACCCTCTGAAGACATTTACATACAGAAAACACAAACCCAGTCTGTAGATGCCCTCATAAACATGAGACGTGACTGTCAGGCCTGGTCCGTGTCAGTGTCACAGTGTGTGCGTGTATGTTTGTGTGTGTGTGAGAGAGAGTGTGTGCCTCTGTGTGGGTGTGATGTGTCATGTCAGACATGGGTCATGTCAGTGTGTGTGCATGCACGTGTGTGTTTGTGTGGTTGCATGTGTTACAGAAGCCTCCTCCATCCAACAGGTTAACTGGAGTTTAATAATTGGCCGCCTTAAATATTCTAGGTGACTGTCTGTAGATAAATGAAGGTACAGGCACACTGTAAAATCTCCAGTAGGTCAGGTGTCGCTGACTCCTCTGTATGATCTCACATGCAGTCGAATGTCAGTTAAAACGTTAATGGTATTAAAAGAAACCCTAATGGCATTTGGCATTTATGCATTATGAAGTGATGTAGAGCAAGATGGATACACTAAGACCTTGGAAAAGACATGGCCCTATAAAATAAACTGTTTTTATGGAGGTAATTTATTCAATATAAATGTGAATAGTGATTCCAACACCTTTTCCCCTCTTTTCCCCTCACTTTTGATCCACTGAATAGTCGTCCCAATGACAGAATACATCCAAACCCCAGCTCTTTGGCAAGGTTAGCATCCCCACTCCTCCGTTTTTCATCGCTCTCTTTAATGGATTATTTGACGATAATTAACCCTGAATCCTACAGAGACAGGGCACAGGGAGATTGATGGTCTGGTCGGCCGACAACACCTGTTCTACTAGTAAGCTCCCAGTTACCTAGGCCTGCGTGGCAGAATACTGTATGACCGCCTGAGCCCAGCACATTAAAGTCAAAGACAAACATTAAAATCTCCAGTGGCATGCTGTTTTGTATAGGGCAACGGTGTGACCATAACCTCTGAGTATGTCATTATTCCAACTGGGACTGGCTGGCTATTCTAGGGGTCAATAGGGGTCATGCAGTGGAGGAACCGTTGTCTGCTTAGAAGAAGTATACATTGGAGCTATAATGTGTACAAATGTATTTTTTGCCGAGCTGCCCTTGTCAGCCAGGTCTCCCTTGAGAAAGACATCTTCTGACCTCAATGACACCTATTTAAATAAAGGTTAAATAAATAAATATATAAAATGTGTAGGAGTGTCTTGTTGTTTTGTTTTTTACTTTTAGTTGGTAGATCAGCATTAATATTGCACACAGATAGTGTCTTGTATCAATGTAATTGTCTGCATCATTTCCAATCCCCCATATATATTTTTTGGAAATATATACACTAAACAAAAATGTGAACACAACATGTGAAACGTTGGTCCCATGTTTCATGAGCAAAAACAAAGAAAAATCGAAAAAAAATGTGCACAAATGTTTGCATCCCTGTTAGTGAGAATTTGACAAGATAATCCATCCACCTCACCTCACACATGTGTCATATACAGAAGCTGATTAAACAGCATGATCATTACACAGGTGCACCCTGTGCTGGGGGCAATAAAAGGCCACTCTAAAATGTGTATTTTTGTCACACAACACAATTGTCACACCCTGATCTGTTTCACCTGTCTTTGTGCTTGTCTCCACCCCCTCCAGGTGTCACCCATCTTCCCCATTATCCCCAGTGTATTTATACCTGTGTTTGTCTGTTGTTAGTTTTGTTTGTCAAGCCTACCAGCGTTTTCCCCCCTCCAGTCATTTTTTAGTTCCTGTTTTCTAGTTTTCCCGGTTTTGAACCTCTTTGCCTGTCGTTGACCTGTCGTTTTGCCTGCCACCTGTTCTGGTAATTAATTTTTGTTACTTCGATACTGTCTGTATCTGGGTCTTCTTCTGAAATGTGACAGTACAAACTGGCCATGACTGACCCAGCAGACTAAGACCAGCTACACAATGATGTCTCCCTGCAAGGAGCCACCATTGGAAGACACAAGGAGTTACTTCAATGTCTTATGGAGGGACTCCATACCCTGGCAGAACAACATGACTAGGCGTTTGATATGTTGCTGGAGTAATACTGCGGATTCCCCACTGGGCAGCGGGTCACACCTGTGTCCCCAGTGTTCCGAGAACCGCACTTACCACCCCCGGAGCTCTACGCTGGAGATTCCAGAACCTGCCGGGCTTTTCTCTCCCAATGCTCCTTCATTTTCGAGCTGCAGCCTTTTCATTCCCCTTGGACCGCTCGAGGATAGCGTACATCATAACGCTGATGTCCGGGAGGGCACTCGCCTGGTCCACGGCGGTGTGGGAGCAACAGTCTGCCATCTGCCTCAGTCTGGAGGAGTTTGTGGAGGAAGTTCGGAAGGTGTTTGATTGTCCAGGAGAGAGGCTGCTCGTAAGCCGCTCCAGCTACATCAAGACTCCCGTAGTATGGCAGACTAAGCAGTGGATTTTTGCACGTTGGCAGCTGAGTGCCTGGAACCCGGAAGCATTGTTCGACATGTTCCTGCACAGAGTATCAGAGGATGTAAAGGACGAGCTTGCAACTCAGGAAATACCGACGTATCTCGACTCGCTCATCGCCTTGACCCTTCAGATCAATGAGCTACTATGGGAGCGAAGGAAGGAGAGAAGGTTTGATTTCACTCACCCAAGGCTTCCACCTCGCCCACTTCATTCCTCTCCCCAAGTTTCCCTCTGCCAAAGAGACGGCCCAGCTCATGGTGCAGCACGTCTTCTGGATCCATGGACTCCCAATGGATATGGTCTCCGACCGGGGTCCTCAGTTCTCGTCCCGGTTCTGGAAGGCGTTCTGCACACTCATTGGGTCATCGGCCAGCCTGTCCTCCGGGTTCCACCCCCAGTCCAACTGCCAGTCGGAAAGAGCCAACCAAGACCTGGAGATGACTCTTCGCTGCCTGGTCTCCGTCAACCCCACCACCTGGAGCCAGCAACTAGTATGGGTCGAATATACCCGCAACACCCTTCCTTGCTTTGCCACTGGTCTCTCACCCTTTGAGTGTTCCCTGGGTCATCAGCCCCCGCTCTTTCCAGAGCAAGAGGGAGAGGTCGGCGTACCCTTGGTCCAGATGTTTGTCCGCAACTGTCGTAGTACCTGGAAGAGAGCACGGTCGTCTCTTCTCAAGACCACCTCCAGGTATGGACAACAAGCGGACCGCCACCGGACCCTGGCTCCCCGGTATTGTCTCCGGGTGGAGGCCCACACACTTTCCCCCTGGTTTATCGGCCCTTTCCCCATCTCCAAGATACTTAGCCCCTCTGTTAGTCTTCTGTTACCCTGTTATCCTTATACATCCCAATTTTCATGTCTCTAGGATCAAACCCATGTCTCACAGCCGTTTGTCTCCTGTTTCCAGGAACAGCCCCTTGCTCCTGTCTTTTTCTAGTTCCTGTTTTCACAGTTTTGGCCATCTCTGCCTGCCCTTGATCTGTCGTTTTGCTTGCCCCCTGTTCTAGTAATAAACTTTTGTTACTTCAACACTGTCTGCATCTGGGTCTTCTCCTGAAATGTGATAACAATGCCAAACATGTCTCAAGTTTGAGTGAGCATGCAATTGGCATGCTGACTACAGAAATCTCCAGTGCTGTTGCCAGATTATGATTTCTCTACCATAATCTGCCTCCAACGTTGTTGAGATTTTTGGCAATACTGTACATCCAACCGGCCTCACAGATGCAGACCACGTGCAACCACGCCAGTCCAGGACCTCTACATCCAGGCGTTTCACCTTAGGCATCATCTGAGACCAGCCACAGGGCAGCTGATGAAACTGTGGATTTGCACAACCGACTAATTTGCACGAACAGAAATCATCTCAGGGAAGCTCGTCGTCCTCACCAAGGTCTTGACCTGACTGCAGCTCGACGTCATAACCGACTTGAGTGGGAAACTGCTCACCTTCGATGGCCACCAGCACACTGGAGCAGTGTGCTTTTCAAGGATGAATTCCGGTTTCAATTGTAACAGGCAGATGGCAACAGAGTGTATGGCGTCACGTGGACAAGTGGTTTGCTGATCTCAACCCTTTGAACAGAGTGCCCGTGGTGGTGGGGTTATGGTATCGGTAGGCATAAGCTATGGACAATGAACACAATTGCATTTTATCGATGGCAATTTCAATGCACAGAGATACCGTGACGAGATGCTGAGGCCCGTTGTCGTGCCATTAATCCGCCGAGGCAAAATGTGGTCACACCAGATACTGACTGGTTTTCTGATCAACTCCCCTATTTTTTTAAAGGTATCTGTGACCAACAGATGCATATCTGTATTCCCAGTCATGTGAAATCCATAGATTGGGGACTAATGAATTTATTTCAAATGACTGATTTCATATATGAACTGTAACTCAGTAACATTTTAGAAATTGTTGCATGTTTTGTTCATATTTTAATTTAGTGTATATATTATTTTAACATTTTATTTAGCCTGGCAAGTGGGTCAAGAACAAATTCTTATTTACAATGACGGCCTACACCGGCTAAACCCGGACGACGCTTGGTCAATTGTGCGCCGCCCTATGGGACTCCTAATCACGACCGGTTGTGAAACAGCCTGGAATCGAACCAGGGTGTCTGTAGTGACACCTCTAGCACTAATTATGCAGTGCCCTAGCCTGCTGCACCACTCGGGAACCCATATATACACTCCTCAAAAAAATAAAGGGAACACTTAAACAACACAATGTAACTCCAACTCAATCACACTTCTGTGAAATCAAACTGTCCACTTAGGAAGCAACACTGATTGACAATAAATTTCACATGCTGTTGTGCAAATGGAATAGACAACAGGTGGAAATTATAGGCAATTAGCAAGACACCCCCAATAAAGGAGTGGTTCTGCAGGTGGGGACCACAGACCACTTCTCAGTTCCTATGCTTCCTGGCTGATGTTTTGGTCACTTTTGAATGCTGGCGGTGCTTTCACTCTAGTGGTAGCCTGAGACGGAGTCTACAACCCACACAAGTGGCTCAGGTAGTGCAGCTCATCCAGGATGGCACATCAATGCGAGCTGTGGCAAGAAGGTTTGCTGTATCTGTCAGCGTAGTGTCCAGAGCATGGAGGCGCTACCAGGAGACAGGCCAGTAGATCAGGAGACGTGGAGGAGGCCGTAGGAGGGCAACAACCCAGCAGCAGGACCGCTACCTCCGCCTTTGTGCAAGGAGGAGCAAGAGGAGCACTGCCAGAGCCCTGCAAAATGACCTCCAGCAGGCCACAAATGTGCATGTGTCTGCTCAAACGGTCAGAAACAGTCTCCATGACGGTGGTATGAGGGCCTGACGTCCACAGGTGGGGGTTGTGCTTACAGCCCAACACCGTGCAGGACGCTTGGCATTTGCCAGAGAACACCAAGATTGGCAAATTCGCCACTGGCGCCCTGTGCTCTTCACAGATGAAAGCAGGTTCACACTGAGCACATGTGACAGACGTGACAGAGTCTGGAGACGCCGTGGAGAATGTCCTGCTGCCTGCAATATCCTCCAGCATGACCGGTTTGGCGGTGGGTCAGTCATGGTGTGGGGTGGCATTTCTTTGGGGGGCCGCACAGCCCTCCATGTGCTCGCCAGAGGTAGCCTGACTGCCATTAAGTACTGAGATGAGATCCTCAGACCCCTTGTGAGACCATATGCTGGTGCGGTTGGCCCTGGGTTCCTCCTAATGCAAGACAATGCTAGACCTCATGTGGCTGGAGTGTGTCAGCAGTTCCTGCAAGAGGAAGGCATTGATGCTATGGACTGGCCCGCCCGTTCCCCAAACCTGAATCCAATTGAGTACATCTGGGACATCATGTCTCGCTCCATCCACCAACGCCACGTTGCACCACAGACTGTCCAGGAGTTGGCGGATGCTTTAGTCCAGGTCTGGGAGGAGATCCCTCAGGAGACCATCGGCCACCTCATCAGGAGCATGCCCAGGTGTTGTAGGGAGGTCATACAGGCACGTGGAGGCCACACATACTACTGAGCCTCATTTTGACTTGTTTTAAGGACATTACATCAAAGTTGGATCAGCCTGTAGTGTGGTTTTCCACTTTAACTTTGAGTGTGACTCCAAATCCAGACCGCCATGGGTTGATAAATTGGATTTCCATTGATTATTTTTGTGTGATTTTGTTGTCAGCACATTCAACTATGTAAAGAAAAAAGTATTTAATAAGATTATTTCATTCATTCAGATCTAGGATGTGTTATTTTAGTGTTCCCTTTATTTTTTTGAGCAGTATACACCTTAGCCAAATACGTTTAAACTCAGGTTTTCACAATTCCTGACATTTAATCCTAGTAAAAATGCCCTGTCTTTGGTCAGTTAGGATCTCCACTTTATTTTAAGAATGTGAAATGTCAGAATAATAGTAGAGAGAATTATTATTTTTTCAGCATTTATTTCATCACATTCCCAGTGGGTCAGAAGTTTACATACACTCAATTAGTATTTGGTAGCATTGCCTTTAAATTGTTTAACTTGGGTCAAACGTTTCAGGTAGCCTTGCACAACCTTCCCACAATAAGTTGGGTGAATTTTAGCCCATTCCTCCTGACAGAGCTGGTGTAACTGAGTCAGGTTTGTAGGCCCCTTGCTCTCACACTTTTTCAGTTCTGCCCACACATTTTCTATTTGATTGAGGTCAGGGCGTTGTGATGGCTACTCCAATACCTTTACTTTTGTTGTCCTTAGGCCACAACTTTGGAAGTATGCTTGGGGTCATTGTCCATTTGGAAGACACATTTCCTGACTGATGTCTTGAAATGTTGCTTCAATATACCCACATAATTGCCCTACCTCATGATGCCATCTATTTTGTTAAGTGCACCAGTCCCTCCTACAGCAACGCACCCCCACAACATGATGCTGCCACCCCCATGGTTCATGGTTGGAATGGTATTCTTCGGCTTGCAAGCCTCCCCCTTTTTCCTCCAAACATAGCGATGGTCATGATGGCCAAACAGTTCTATTTTTGTTTCATCAGACCAGAGGACATTTCTTCAAAAGTACGATAATTGTCCCCATGTGCAGTTGCATACTGTAGTCATGCTTTTTTATGGCAGTTTTGGAGCAGTGGCTTCTTCCTTGCTGAGCGGCCTTTCAGGTTATGTCGATATAGGACTCGTTTTACTGTGGATATAGATACTTTTGTACCTGTTTCCTCGAGAATCTTCACAAGGTCCTTTGCTGTTGTTCTGGGACTGATTTGCACTTTTCGCACCAAAGTACGTTCATCCTGAGCGGTTTGACGGCTGCGTGGTCCCATGGTGTTTATACTTCGTACTGTTGTTTGGACAGATGAACGCGGTACCTTCAGGTATTTGGAAATTGCTCCCAAGGATGAACCAGACTTGTGGTGGTCTATAATTTGTTTGTCTTAGCTGACTTCTTTTGATTTTCCCATGATGTCAAGCAAAGAGGCATTGAGTTTGAAGGTAGGCCTTGAAATACCTCCACAGGTACACCTCCAATTGACTCAAATTATGTCAATTAGCCTATCAGAAGCTTCTAAAGCCATGACATCATTTTCTATAATTTTCCAAGCTGTTTAAAGACACAGTCAACTTAGTGTATGTAAACTTTGGACCCACTGGAATTGTGATTCAGTGAATTATAAGTGAAATAATCTGTCTGTAAACACTTGTTGGAAAAATTACTTGTGTCATACACAAAGTAGATGTCCTAACCGACTTACCAAAACTATAGTTTGTTAACCAGAAATTAGTGGAGTGGTTGAAAAACTAGTTTTAATGACTCCAACCTAAGCGTATGTAAACTTCCGACTTCAAAAGTTTTAGAACGCCCACTCATTCAACGGTTTTTCTTAATTTAGACTTTTCTACATTGTAGAATAGTAGCGAAGACATCAAAACTATGAAATAACACATATGGAATCATGTAGTATCCAAAAAAGTGTAAAACAAATCAAAATATATTTTAGATTTGAGATTCTTCGAAATACCCACCCTTTGCCTTGATGACAACTTTGCACACTCTTGGCATTCTCTCAACTAGCTTCATCTGGAATGCTTTTCCTACAGTCTTGAAGGAGTTCCAACATATGCTGAGCACTTGTTGGCTGCTTTTCCTTCACTCTGCAGTCCATTTCATGCCAAACCATCTCAATTGGGTTGAGGTCGGCTGATTGTGGAGGGTTAAAAAATCCAAGTAAGAAATAAAGGAACAAGTTATTAAAACTCTTTAGGGATAGAGGGCAGTATTCAGAATTTTGGATGACTGACGTGCCCAAAGTGAACTGCCTGTTACTCAGGCCCAAAAGCTAGAATATGCATATAATGGCAGATTTGGATAGAAAACACACTAAAGTTTCTAAAACTGTTAAAATTATGTCTGTGAGTATAACAGAACTGATTTGGCAGGCAAAAACCCAAGGACCAATTTTTTTCTGTTGACAATTCCAAGCTTAACCTATTGAATACAAAGACTTCCGCCTCCCAAATTGCAGTTCCTATGGCTTCCACTAGATGTCAAGTCTTTATACATGGTTTCAGGCTTTTATTCTGAAAAACCAATGAGGAATAGTTGTTAATCCAAAGGAAGTCCCATGTCAAAAGTAATCTCATTGAGCGCGTGACCAAGGGAGCGCGCTGCGTTCTTTTCCTTTCCTATTGAAAATAGTTCGCTCCGTATGAAATATTTTCATTTATTTAAATATTAGAGTACCTAATAATGAATTAGAAACGTTGTTTGATTTGTTTGGATAAACGTTACTGGTAACTTGTGGAACTCCTATGTCTGCATTCTGAACGGGTGGATTACTGAACTTGATGACGCCTACTAAATGGACTATTTGGGATATAAAGATGGACTTTATCGAACAAAACAACCATTCATTGTGTTCCGGGGACTCTTGTGATTGCGATCAAAGGAAGATCTTCAAAGGTAAGTGACTTATTTTGTCGCTATTTGGCATTTTGTGATGCCTGTGCTTGTTTGGATAATATGCTGTTGTGGGGCGATGACCTCAGATAATCGAATGTTGTGCTTTCGCCATAAAGCCTTTTGAAATCCGACGATGCGGTTAGATTGCCAAGATTCTAAGCTAAAGAATCATGTATGACACTTGTATTATCATGAAGGTTAAATATTACGTTTTCTGTATTTTGAATTTGGCGCTCTGCAATTTCACCGGATGTTGAAATTGCAGAGCGCGGGACCCCTGTGCCAGAAAGGTTAAAGAGAAGAAGTAAAATAACAATAGGTAGACTATATACAAGGAGTACCAGTACAGAGTCAATGTGCGGGGGCACTGGTTAGTCGAGGTAATTGAGGTAATATGTACAGTTAAGAAAGTAACTTAGCTTAGATAATAACAGAGTTGCAGCAGCGTAAAAGTGGGGGTGGGGGGGGGGGTGGGGCAATGCAAATAGTCTGGGTAGCCATTTGATTAGATGTTCAGGAGTCTTATGGCTTGGAGTAGAAGCTGTTTAGACTTCGCGCTCCGGTACCACTCACCGTGCAGTAGCAGAGAGAACAGTCTTTGACCAGGGTGGCTGGAGTCTTTGACAATTGTTAGGGCCTTCCTCTGACACCGCCTGTTATAGAGGTCCTAGATGGCAGGAAGCTTGGCCCCAGTGATGTACTGGGCCGTACGCACTACCCTCTGTAGCGCCTTGCGGTCGGAGGCCGAGCAGTTGCCATACCAGGCAGTGATGCAACCAGTTAGGATGCTCTCGAAGGTGCAGTTGTAGAACTTTTGAGGATCTGAGAACCCATGCAAAATCTTTTCATGCCAAAACGTTTTGTCGTGCCACGACTGTCTTGGTGTGCTTGGACCATGTTAGTTTGTTGATGTGGATGCCAAGGAACTTGACGCTCTCAACCTGATCCACTAAACCTGCTCCACTATGAGAAAGGGGGCGTGCTCGGTCCTCCTAATCCTGTAGTCCACAATCATCTCCTTTGTGTTGATCACATTGAGGGAGAGGTTGTTGTTCTGGCACCACACAGCCAGGTCTCTCCCTATAGGCTTTCTCGTCGTTTTTGTTGATCAGGCAAGCCACTGTTGTGTCATCGGCAAACTTAATGATGGTGTTGGAGTTGTGCCTGGCCGTGCAGTCATGAGTGAACAGGGAGTACAGGAGGGGACTGAGCACGCACCCCTGAGGGGCCTCTGTGTTGAGGATCAGCTTGGTGGATGTGTTGTTACCTACCCTTACCACCTGGGGTGGCCCGTCAGGATATCCAGGATCCAGTTGTAGAAGGAGGTGTTTAGTTCAAGGGTCCTTAGCTCATTGATGAGCTTTAAGGGCACTATGGTGTTGAACGCTGAGCTGTAGTCAGTGAATAGCATTCTCACATAGTTGTTCCTTTTGTCCAGGTGGGAAAGGGTAGTGTGGAGTGCAACAGAGATTGCATCATCTGTGGATCTGTTGGGGAGGTATGCAAATTGGAGTGGGTCTAGGGTTTCTGGAATAATGCTGTTGATGTGAGCCATGACCAGCCTTTCAAAGCACTTCATGGCTACAGATGTGAGCGCTACGGGTCGGTAGTCATTTAGGCAGGTTACCTTCTTGGGCACAGGGAATTTGGTGGTCTGGTTAAAACATGTTGGTATTACAGACTCAGTCAGGGGGAAGCTGAAAATGTCAGTGAAAACACTTACCAGTTGGTCAGCGCATGCTCGCAGTACACTTCCTGGTAATCCATCTGGCCCTGTGGCCTTGTGAATGTTGACCTCTTTAAAGGTCTTACTCACATCGGCTGTGGAGAGCATGCTCACACCATCGTCTGGAACAGCTGGTGCTCTCATGTATGTTTCAGTGTGTTTTGCCTCGAAGCGAGCATAGAAGTAGTTTAGCTCGGCTGGTAGGCTCGTGTCACTGGGCAGCTCTCGGCTGTGCTTCCCTTTGTAGTCTGTAATGGTTTGCAAGCCCTGCCACATTTGACGAGCATCAGAGCCGATCTTAGTCCTATATTGATGCTTTGCCTGTTTGATGGTTTGTCAGAGGGCATAGCGGGATTTCATCCCGGGTTAGAGTCCCTCTCCTTGAAAGCGGCAGCTCTAGCCTTTAGCTCAGTGTGGATGTTGCCTGTAATCCATGGCTTCTGGTTGGGGTATGTACATACGGTAACTGTGGGGATAACATCATCAATGCACTTTTTGATGAAGCGAATGATTGATGTGGTGTACTCCTCAATGCCATTTGAAGAATCCCGGAACATATTCCAGTTTGTGCTAGCAAAACAGCCCTGTAGCTTAGCATCTGCTTCATCTGACCACTTTTTTATTGACTGAGTCACTGGTGCTTCCTACTTTAATTTTAGCTTTTAAGCAGGAATCAGGAGGACAGAATTATGGTCAGATTTGCCAAATGCAGGGTGTTGGAGAGCTTTGTACACATCTCTGTGTGTGGAGTAAAGGTGGTCTAGAGTTTTTTTCAGATTTAAGTTTCCCTGCATTAAAGTCCCCGGCCACTAGGAGCGCCGCCTCTGGATGAGCATTTTCCTGTTTTCTTATTGCGGAATACAGCTCATTGAGTGTGGTCTTAGTGCCAGCGTCGGTCTTTGGTGGTATGTAGACAGCTACGAAAAATATAGATAAACTCTCTTACAGCTAATCTTGAGATGCAAAACTTTGAGACTTCCTTAGATATCGTGCACCAGCTGTTGTTCACAAATATGCATAAGCCGACCCCTTACCAGACACCGCTGGTCTATCCTGCTGATATGGCGTTTAACCAGCCAGCTGTAGTTTAATAAAGTTGTCGTTCAGCCACGACTCTGTGAAGCATAAGATATTACAGTTTTTAATGTCCTGTTGGTAGTTTAATCTTCCTTGTAGGTCATCGATTTTATTTTCCAATGATTGCATTGCAGTGGGGGTTTATTCAATAACCTACAAATTCTCAGACAGCAGCTCGACCTCTCTCCTCTTTCTCTCCATCTTCTCTAAACGCAAATGACTGAGATTTGGGCCTGTTGCCTGGAAAGCAATATGTCCTTCAAGTTGGGCTCGTCGAACTCGTTAAAGGGAAAAAAAACTTCTGCCAGTTCTTGGTGAGTAATCGCTGTTCTGATGTCCAGAAGTTATTTTCGGTCATAGGAGATGGTAGCAGCAATAATAAGTTACAAACAGCGCAAAAAAACACATTCGGTTAGGAGCACGTAAAACGTCAGCCATCTTCTCCGGCGCCATGATACCTGGAGGTGTGTTGAGTCATTGTCCTGTTGAAAAACAAACGATAGTGCCACTAAGTGCAAAGCAGATGGGATGGTGTATCGCTGCAGAATGCTGTGGTAGCCAATTCTAAATAAATCACTGACAGTGTCACCAGCAAAGCACCCCCACACCATCACACCTCTTCCTCCTTGCTTCATGGTGGGAACCACACATGCAGAGATTGTCCATTCACCTAATCTACGTCTCACAAAGACAGCAGTTGTAACCAAAAATGTCTAATTTGGACTCATCAGACCAAAGGACAGATTTCCACCGGTCTAATGTCCATTGCTTGTGTTTCTTGACCCAAGCAAGTCTCTTCTTCGTATTGGTATGCTTTAGTAGTGGTTTCTTTGCAGCAATTCGACCATGAAGGCCTGATTCACGCAGTATCCCCTGAACAGTTGATGTTGAAATGTGTCTGTTACTTGAACTCTGAGGCATTTATTTGGGCTGCAATTTCTGAAGCTGGTAACGCTAACAAACTTATCCTGTGCAGCGGAGGTAACTCTGGTTCTTCCTTTCCTGTGCGGTCCTCATGACAGTCAGTTTCATCATAGCACTTGATGGTTTTTGTGAGTGCACCTTAAAGAAACTTTAAATGTTCTTAAAATGTTCCGCATTGACTGACCTTTATGTCTTAAAGTAATGATGGACTGTTGTTTCTCTTTGCTTATTTGAGCTGTTCTTGCCATAATACGGACTTTGTCTTTGACCAAATAGGGCTAACTTCTGTACACCACCCCTACCTTGTCACAACACAACTGCTTGGCTCAAACACATTAAGAAGAAAATAAATCACACTAATTAACTTTTAACAAGGCACACCTGTTAATTAAAATGCATTACAGTTGACTACCTCATGAAGCTGGTTGAGAGAATGCCAAGAGTGTACAAAGCTGTCATAAAGGCAAAGGGTGGCTACTTTATCTCAAATTTAAAAACAAATATTTGGTTACTGCATGATTCCATTTTTGTTATTTCATAGTTTTGATGTCGTTACAATTTTCTGCAATGTAGAATGTAGATGTGTCCAAACTTTTGACTGGTACTGTATATACACTACTGTTCAAAAGTTTGGGGTGAATTAGAAATGTCCTTGTTTTTGAAAGAAAAGCACTTTTTTTGTTGTCCATTAAAATATCCTCAAATTGATCAGAAATACAGTGTAGACATTGTTAATGTTGTAAATGTCTATTGTAGCTGGAAAAGACAGATTTTTGATGGAATATCTACAGAGGCCCATTATCAGCAACCTGTGTTCCAATGCACGTTGTGTTTGCTAATCCAAGTTTATCATTTTAAAAGGCTAATTGATCATTAGAAAACCCTTTTGCAATTATGTTAGCACAGCTGAAAATCGATTTGCTGATTAAAACTTCTTCGGGATCGGTGTCCCATCCACGGGACGGTTGAGCTAATGTAGGCTAATGCGATTAGCATGAAGTTGTAAGTAAGAAACAAAATTCCCAGGACATAGACATATCTGATATTGGCAGAAAGCTTAAATTCTTATTAATCTAACTGCACTGTCCAATTTACAGTAGCTATTACAGTGAAAATACCATGCTATTATTTGAGGACAGTGCACAGTTTTGAACATGAAAATATATTAATAAACAAATTAGGCACATTTTAGGCAATCTCGTTACAAAATTTTGAACAGAAATGCAATGGTTCATTGGATCAGTCTAAAGTTTTGCACATACACTGCTGACATCTAGTGGCCAAAATCTAATTTGCAGTTGGGCTGGAATAATACATTATGGCATTTCTCGTGCATTTCAATGTTGATGGTACAAAAAAAATACAATAGAACGTTTTTTTTCTTCTTTGTATTATCTTTTACCAGATGTATTATGTTATATTCTCCTACATTCCTTTCACATTTCCACAAATTCAAAGTGTTTCCTCTCAACTGGTACCAAGAACATGCATATCCTTGCTTCAGACCATGCTTCAGAGCCATGGAATCGGTACATCGAAAATCTCATCCCATCTATTTTGCAATCTGTATGGCAGAGCTGTCCAATTTTTGGTCCTTAAATTAATCTGGTATACTTTTTTATTTATCACAATTTTCTTTAACCAATTTTGGTCTTTAATGCAGGGCCGACAGACAAGTGCCTTACTTTCTCCCCCGTCCACGTGCCTCTTCCATTTTTGCGGCAATGCTGCAAATCAATGTCGCTTATTGCAATGAGTTCGCATTTCCTGGCTAAACCAATCTTCATGACATTTAGTTTAGTGGATCACAAGCTCACATTCACCCAGATCTGTGGATAAATACTTTATATTACCATACTGACCCAACTACATGCCCTCTAGTCTACCGCCACACCCAAACCGCTGAAAATACTTTAAAGCAATTAGCTAGCCTAGGTCCGTCTTGTGTCAATGTTTAGCAAAAAGTTTTGCGCTGCAGCTGATTACAGCAGTGGAGGCTCAGGAGGCTGAAAAGATTTGGCATGGGCCTTTAGATCCTCAAAATGTTCTACAGCTGCACCATTGAGAGCATCTTGACTGGCTATCAGTGCTTGGTATGGCAACTGAATGGCACACGATCGCAAGGCGCAACAGAAGGTGATGTGTACAGCCCAGTACTTCACTGGGGCCAAGCTCCCTGCCATCCAAGACCTCTATACCAGGCGGTGCCAAAGGAAGGAGTTGGATGAAATGCACACCTGTTTAGGAGAGGTGCTGGCTAGCAAAAAAAGAAAAGGAGAGCCGCACACTCTAGGAACTCTGATGCAATAATTTTACAATCAACATTTCGACAGCCAAGCTGTGTTCATCAGGGTGTCAGAGGAAGACACCAAACGTTTTTCACAGACCCAGGCCATAGACTGTTCCCTCTGCTACCGCACAGCAAGCAGTACCAGTGCACCAAGTTTGGAACCAACAGGACCTAAAACAGCTTCTACTTCCAAGCCATAAGACTGCTAAACAAGACTGCTAAATAGCTCATCTAATTGCTATCCGCTACTGCTACGGTCTATTATCTATCCTGTTGCGTAGTCACTTTAACCCAAACTCTACCTTGCATCATTACTTTAACCCTTGACTCGGTACTGGTACTCCCTGTAGATAGCCAAGTTATTTTTACTCCTCGTGTCACTATTTAAACTATTATTTTTTTAAACACTGCATTATCTTGAACCCGTAAGTGAGCATTTCACTGTTCGTCTACACTTGTTGATTACGAAGCATGTGACAAATAACATTTGATTTGATTTGGAAATGCAGCATCATGCCCATGCTGAATGGCAATTTCAGGCTGCACACACACATGCCTTCCATTCTGCCGAACAGATGTTGTTTTTTTTTACATAAGTTATTCTACGCCCCCTTCATCTTGCCTCCCCATTACGTAGCTAGGTGCCTGGCTGATCTGCCTGCACAGAGGGGGCAATGTGTGGGCCTCTTGTATCATGTTAGCTGCAGAGGGGGATTTGTGGGGAGAAAAATTATCAAATGCAGCAAAGTGTTACATTTTTCATAAACAGAGGAACCACTAAATGCAGACAACTAACAATGTATCACAAAGCAGATGTACAACGTTGCTAATTTATGGGAGGCTGAGCAAGAAAAGCTGATGGATCAAGAGGAGGAAGAGGCCTATTATGGGACTCCTCTTTTCTCTGTTCTCACCTCACACACTGAAAACCGCTCGTGCACAAACACCACATGCACACACACACTGGCGTAGCACACCCACCCGCAACCCCAGCAAGACGGTGGCCCCACAAGCTTTGGGGCCACCAACCACCCTCTTCCAAAAATGTTTTTGTTTCGTTTTTTGTTTGGGTTCCCTCAGAGGTCGGGCCCCCCTCAGATAGCATAAACCATGATTAAAAAATATATATTATTACAGGAAACTTGCTTTAGAACTGCAACATTTTCTCTCAGCCTCATGGCAAAATGTGTAGAATAGCAGAACATTTTCTCTAAAACTGCAACATTTTCTCTCAGGCTCATGGCAAAATGTGTACAATAGCACGAGGTTAGCTATAAAACCATAGAATTAGGAATTAGAGATCCTATGAAGTATTCTATGTATAAAAAGGTGAAGGCTCTTGCTTAGACCTTGCGGGGGTGTCCCAGCCGAAACACACACACACACACACACACACACACACACACACACACACACACACACACACACACACACACACACACACACACACACACAGAGGGAGAGAACTCCTTAGGGTTCGACCAGACAGGTTTTAGAACATGCAGTATAATGAACTGACTTCATGCAGCTCGACATGGGAGAGCCTACAGGGAAGAGACAGGCCTCATTCTGGCTAGCCATATGCATGTATGAATATGCATGGAATCTGTCATACAGCCAACAAGCAGTACATATATGATGCCATAGGTCACTAACGTGAGGCATGGAAGTAGCTCTCTCCTGGGCAGGCTGAGACATACATGGACTGCTTCAGCACACGTGATTGGACTGAGAATCATGGAATGTGTAAATGTAGTCCTTGATTCACTTTTGGAGGACAACGTTGATTGAGAAGTTTTACCACTTTGCTGAAAGTTCAAGGAAGCATCATTGTTATATAGGCAAGAAGTAGCAAACCAGCAGTATGACCTCAAAGGTGTCCATAGTCCCAAGTGGGAGAAGACTTTGTATGTACAATTTACTGTAAGCTATGTAATTTAATTTGGATTAGTGTTTCAGGAATACAAAACAATCTCATAAATGCTCCTTAAACTTTACTGTTCTCCCTATTGTGGATGGGACATTATTTCTGATGATTCAATTCGAGACTCTTGCTTAAAAGAATATGCTTAAAAAAATATGTATATATAATTTGGGAGGGTAGATCAGCTTTAATATTGCAGATTGTGGGTTCTATGAACTTAATTTTTGCATAATTTCTAATCCCCCTTTATAAAAAAATATATAATCATGAACACTACCATCCTTACCTTGACTGGAGTAAGCTAACAGACAGCAATACTTCTACTACTTACAGCTATTGTCGCTCACATGTACAGTAGTGAAAAATTATACATACATCTGCCTTCAGAAATGATTATAATTGTTTATATTTTAGTCATTTAACAGAAGCTCATATCCAGAGTGACTTTCAGTAGTGAGTACACACATTTTTGTACTGGACCCCCATGGGAATTGAACCCACATCCCTAGTGTTGCAAGCACCATGCTCTACCAACTGAGCCCCTTAATTTATTCTACATTTTGTTGTGTTACAGCCTAAATTCAAAATGGATTACATTTACTTTTCTTCTCACCCGTCTACAGCCATCTACACACAATACCCCATAATGACAAAGTGAAAACAAGTTTTTATATTATTTGGTTTTATTATTATAAAAATTAAATACAGAAATATCACATTTACTTAAGTATTCACACTCCTGAGTCAATACTTTGTAGAAGCACCTTTGGCAACGATTACAGCTGTGAGTCTTTCTGGGTAATTCTCTAAGAACATTGCACACCTGGATTGCACAATATTTGCACATTATTATTTTTTAAATTCTTCAAGCTCTGTCAAGTTGGTTGTTGGTAATTGCTAGACAGACATTTTCAAGTCTTGCCATAGATTTCCAAGCCAATTTAAGTCAAAACTGTAACTAGGCCACTCAGGAACATTCAATGTCGCCTTGGTAACCAACTCCAGTGTATATTTGACCTTGTGTTTTAGGTTATTGTCCTGCTGAATGGTGAATTTGTCTCCCAGTTTCTGTTGGAAAGCAGACTGAATCAGGTTTTCCTCTAGGACTTTGCCTGTGTTTAGCTCTATTACATTTCTTTTCATCACAAAAATCTCCCTAGTCCTTGCCGATGACAAGCAAACCCATAACATGATGCAGGATCTACCATGATGAGGTAGTCATTAAAAAATTATGTTAAACACTATTATTGCACACAGAGTGAGTCCATGCAACTTATTATGTTTACTCCAGAACTTATTTAGGCTTGCCAAAACAGAGGGGTTGAATACTTTTTGAAATTTCAGCTTTTCATATTTTATTAATTTGTAAACATTTCTAAAATCATAATTCCACTTTGACAGTATGGGGTAGTCAAGGGGTGTGAATACTTTCTGAAGTCACTGTATATTCCTAATTTCCTCTTTTTGAAAGTGCTGGATTTTCACACACAGCGCACAATCCACATTTGATTCTAATCTTAACTCCAACCCCCATAACCACAGATGAACTCATTAACCCATCTTTCCCAGTATAATGTCAGTTTGCTTTTCCTTTTGCAATACATCCCTCCATTTTACTTTGGCGTCTTATGAAGGTCCTGAATCTCCCTATTTGTAACATTTCTACCGATATTGCCATAACAATAAATATTTTACCCAAGAGTATTATGATATTTGCCATTGACTGATCGTGGTTTTTCAGATGCCCTAACTATACAGTTTGCAGGTCCATCCAAACCCTGAAATTATGACATAACAACCCTTCTTGTACCTGACTTCAAAAGCAAGCCACTGATGAACAGTGGCAGAAAAGATGCTCTATTGAGTCTGATTCCTTGTGAAAACCTAGGAATTATTATGTGACAACTCTCGAGAAGGGCTGTCGCCTCGGGCCGGGATACAGCCCTTTGAAGGAGTTGTCAGACGATAATTCCCAGGTTCAAGGGCATTATTGCTTTTATAAAACATTTGCCAACATATTTATAGAAATCTTAATGACATTATTTAAAAAAAACATTATTTTAATGAGTAAATTCATTGTTGCATTCTGGAGTTTCTACCCAAGAGGGCTGTTCTTTAGTTATTTTCTCATGTTTTGATCTATTCGTTAATTCTAATCATTCTATTCATTCGACGTTGCTATGCTAAACAAATCATTGGCATGTAGCTAGCTAGCAGAGATTCAATGATGATGAGAGACAAGAGGTTCAATAAATAATGATTCAATGATTTAACTATTATGGCTGGCGAGTCCAAACTAACCGAGCTAGTTGTTGATGTTAATATTGACATTTTCTTTGATGTCACATGAGTGGAAAAACAGTCCATGGTCCTGGCACTGGTTGGTGACAGCCAGTGCTTGCCTCTTCTTTAGCGGAGAATGGGACTTCCCACTCACATCGTTGACAGCTAAAATGACACTCCAGCACTGGAATTCTGAGTGTTTATGGTTTCCATGGTGAATTATTAGGGCATTCTTGGGCTAGCTATATAGCATTTGCAAAATGATACATTGTTGCATTGTTGCATTCATATCAAATTTTATGGTCCTTGTTTACAGTGTCCTTCATAAATATTATACCCTTCTTGTCTTTGTTCTCCAATACATTTTTTATTTTCTCTATCAGTGCTTTGGAGTTAAGCCAAATTATTTGCTCTAATATTTCATCTGCCTTTTCTGGAGGATGAAATTTAAATTGGAGCTAACTTTAAACAGGGATCTATTGACAATCCACCAAAAATGTAAGGTCTTAATCTGCAAAGAGCCCACTCTTAAACATAGGATGGGCCTCTGTTAGTAGCTTGCTAGAAAACCAGTTTGGATTTAGATACAATTTCTGTACAATGGAGGCTTTAAGAGAGAGGTTTAATGCCTTTAATATTGAATAGATTTAACCCTACAAACTCATGTTTGTTATATAAATATGGTTGTGTTAAGTTTGTCTGGTTTGCCATTCCAAATAAAGTGGAGAAAAAAAATTCTCGCATTATTTGAAAAGGATTCTCCTAGATAGTTAAAGCCATGAACCTATGTAAATGGCAATATCACTAGAGAATTAATCAAGGTAATCTTTCCGTAAATGGAAAGGTGTTTCCCTCTCCACAGTTTCAAGATCTATTTTTCTATGTTTTCTATCAAAGTTAACCATTGCAAGATCGCTGAACTTTTCTGGGGTATGTACACCAAGCACATCAACTTCACCATCTGCCCATTTAACTTAAGGATCAGACCTTTTTTTTGCCTAAAATGACATACCCAAATCTAACTGCCTGTAGCTCAGGACCTGAAGCAAGGATATGCATATTCTTCATACCGTTTGAAAGGACACACTTTGAAGTTTGTGGAAATGTGAACTGAATGTAGGAGAATAACACATTAGATCTGGTAAAATAATTTTTTTTTTGTATTTTTTTGGTTCCATCAACTTTGAAATGCAAGAGAAAGGCCATTATCTGACTTAGGACTAGGTGCAATTTTGACTTTGGCCATGAGATGGCAGCAGTGTATGTGCAAAGTTTTAGACTGATCAAATGAACCATTGCATATCTGTTCAAAATGTTGTATCAAGTCTGCCCAAATGTGCCTAACTGGTCAATATATACATTTTCAATACATAACTGTGCACTCTCCTCAAACAATAGCATGCCATGTTTTCACTGGAATAGCTACTGTAAATTGGACAGTGCAGTTAGATTAACAAAAATGAAAGCTTTCTGCCCATATAAGATATATCTATATCCTGGGAAATGTTCTTGTTACTTACAACCGTCCCGAGGGTGGGACACCGATCTGTAGAGATCTTTAAGAGGTTTTAATAGTCTAGGTCCTCAATGAGGCCCTTCAAGGTTGAAGATTGAACACTCCAGAGAACTTGAATCATCAGCATACATTGATACTTTAGTCTCTAATCCATTAGGTTTTAGCCCCTTAATGTTATCATTAGATCAGACTTTTAAAGCTAACAGTTCAATGGCCATAATAAATAGGTATGGTGACAGATGGCAACCTTGGTTTATCCCCTTGACAATTCAAAGTTCTCAGGGAAATCAGTCCACCTACTATTGCTTTCCATTACTGGTGTACAACAACTGCCGCAAACATTGCAAAACTATTTGACTCATTTATAGCCTTGTGTCAAGGCAGACTTACAAGTTAGCGTTTTTCAATTGGCTCATTGTTAAACATGTCTCATCAGATGCTAAATGCTTCTAGAAAAACCTATCTAGCTACCACACCAGGCTGCTGTAGCATGAATATTCCCATCTTGTTAACTATTTATTCCCAGTTACATTAGCCTAGCATCACGTCCAATGAAAACACGTGTCCCCCGGCATGCACCAGCTTGCACCATCCCACAGTCTTTCTGGTATAAATTCCCCACTTAAAATTTCATGATCTCCGCACTGCAGGATGCCACTTCCATACTCTGGCAGAGCTATCACAAACCTATTTGTTTCACCAAAAACACTCTTTCCCCACAATGCAATACAAGGTAGCAATGAATTGTGGAATTATAATTTTCTCCGATCCACTTCCTCTCGCTCTCTCTTTCTCTCGCTATCCCCGAGACCATTATATTAAACACTTAATAATTCATTGTAATGCCTGTCATGGTGAAATATTGTCCTCTGCCAATCTGAATGCATCAAACTCCCTTCCCTTCCTCTCCCCACCCAAGGTTAATGACAAAGCCCTCACTTGCATTAGCTGAGATAAGTGTGGGAACCTCATAAGTCAAAGTTCCCTAATGGAGCTTTTCCAGTGAGACTTTAAAGCCACATTGTGGGCCACCAGTGTTTTATGTTGACATAAGCTCTAGTGTTGTTATTATTTTTTAAATCTTGTTTTTAGGGGGTAGATCAGCTTTAATATTGCAGATAGATTGTGGCTTCTATCAATGTAATTGTCTGCATAATTTCCAATCCTCATATACACTACATGACCAAAAGTATGTTGACATTGCTTGACAAACATCCCATTCCAAAATTATGGGCATTAATATGGAGTTGGTCCCCCCTTTGTTAATAAAACATCCTCCACTCTTTTGGGAAGGCTTTCCACTAGAAGTTGGAACATTGCTGTGGGGACTTGCTTCCGGGGCTCGGTGCAGGCCAGTCAAGTTCTTCCACACCGATCTCGACAAACCATTTCTGAATGGACCTCGCTTTGTGCACAGGGGCATTGTCATGCTGAAACAGGAAAAGGCGTTCCTCAATTTGTTGCCACAAAGTTGAAAGCACAGAATCATCTAGAATGTCATTGTATGCTGTAGCGTTACTATTTCCCTTCAAAGGAGCTAAGGGGCCTAGCCAGAACCATGAAAACAGCCCCAGACTATTATTCCTCCTCCACCAAACTTTACAGTTGGCAATATTCAGGCAGGTAGCGTTCTTGTGGCATCCACCAAACTCAGATTCGGCCTTCGGACTGCCAGATGGTTAAGCGTGAGTCATCACTCCAGAGAACGTGTTTCCACTGCTTCAGAGTCCAATGGTGGCGAGCTTTACACCACTACAGCCGACGCTAGGCATTGCACATGGTGATCTGCGGCTGCTCAGCCATGGAAACCCATTTCATGAAGCTCCCGTTGAACAGTTCTTGTGCTGATTTTGCTTCCAGAGTCAATTTGGAACTCGGTATTGAGTGTTGCAACCGAGGACAGATGATTTTTACGCACTACGCACTTCACCACTCGGCAGTCCTGTTCTGTGAGCTTGTGCAGCCTACCACTACGCGGCTGAGCCGTTTTTGCTCTATACATTTCCACTTAACAATAACAGCAGTTCCAGTTGACTGCGGCAGCTCTAGCGGAGCAGAATTTTGACTAGTTGGAAAGGTGGTGTCCTATGACGGTGCCACGTTGAAAGTCACTGAGCTCTTCAGTAAGGCCAATCCACTACCAATGTTTGTCTATGGAGATTGCACGGCGGTGTGCTCGATTTTTCATACATATGTCATCAATGGCTTTGGCTGTAATAGCCAAATCTACTAATTGAAGGGGTGTCCACATACTTTTGTATATATACTGCTCGAAAAAATAAAGGGAACACTTAAACAACACAATGTAACTCCAAGTCAATCACACTTCTGTGAAATCAAACTGTCCACTTAGGAAGCAACACTGATTGACAATAAATTTCACATGCTGTTGTGCAAATGGAATAGACAACAGGTGGAAATTATAGGCAATTAGCAAGACACCCCCAATAAAGGAGTGGTTCTGCAGGTGGTGACCACAGACCACTTCTCAGTTCCTATGCTTCCTGGCTGATGTTTTGGTCACTTTTGAATGCTGGCGGTGCTTTCACTCTAGTGGTAGCATGAGACGGAGTCTACAACCCACACAAGTGGCTCAGGTAGTGCAGCTCATCCAGGATGGCACATCAATGCGAGCTGTGGCAAGAAGGTTTGCTGTGTCTGTCAGCGTAGTGTCCAGAGCATGGAGGCGCTACCAGGAGACAGGCCAGTACATCAGGAGACGTGGAGGAGGCCGTAGGAGGGCAACAACCCATCAGCAGGACCGCTACCTCCGCCTTTGTGCAAGGAGGAGCAGGAGGAGCACTGCCAGAGCCCTGCAAAATTACCTCCAGCAGGCCACAAATGTGCATGTGTCTGCTCAAACGGTCAGAAACAGACTCCATGAGGGTGGTATGAGGGCCCGACGTCCACAGGTGGGGGTTGTGCTTACAGCCCAACACCGTGCAGGACGTTTGGCATTTGCCAGAGAACACCAAGATTGGCAAATTCGCCACTGGCGCCCTGTGCTCATCACAGATTAAAGCAGGTTCACACTGAGCACATGTGACAGATGTGACAGAGTCTGGAGACGCCGTGGAGAACCTTCTGCTGCCTGCAACATCCTCCAGCATGACCGGTTTGGCGGTGGGTCAGTCATGGTGGTCTCACAAGGTCTCACCCCTTGTGAGACCATATGCTGGTGCGGTTGGCCCTGGGTTCCTCCTAATGCAAGACAATGCTAGACCTCATGTGGCTGGAGTGTGTCAGCAGTTCCTGCAAGAGGAAGGCATTGATGCTATGGACTGGCCCGCCCATTCCCCAGACCTGAATCCAATTGAGCACATCTGGGACATCATGTCTCGCTCCATCCACCAACGCCACGTTGCACCACAGACTGTCCAGGAGTTGGCGGATGCTTTAGTCCAGGTCTGGGAGGAGATCCCTCAGGAAACCATCGCCACCTCATCAAGAGCATGCCCAAGCGTTGTAGGGAGGTCATACAGGCACATGGAGGCCACACACACTATTGAGCCCTATTTTGACTTGTTATAAGGACATTACATCAAAGTTGGATCAGCCTGTAGTGTGGTTTTCCACTTTAATTTTGAGTGTGACTCCAAATCCAGACCTCCATGGGTTGATAAATTGGATTTCCATTGATTATTTTTGTGTGATTTTGTTGTCAGCACATTCAACTATGTAAAGAAAAAAGTATTTAATAAGATTATTTATTTCATTCAGATCTAGGATGTGTTATTTTAGTGTTCCTTTTATTTTTTTGAGCAGTGTATATTGTATATAATTAAAACAATGTATACACTACTGTTCAAAAGTTTGGGGTCACTTAGAAATGTCCTTGTTTTTGAAAGAAAAGCACATTTTTCCCATTAAAATAAAAAAAAATGTATCAGAATTACAGTGTAGACATTGTTAATGTTGTAAATTACTATTGTAGCTGGAAACAACTGTTTTTTTATGGAATATTGTAACGCCCTGACCATAGAGAGGGGTTTTTGTTCTCTATTTTGGTTAGGCCAGGGTGTTACATGGGTGGGCGTTCTGTGTTTATTTTTCTATGTTGGTTTGTTTCTTTGGTTGGCCGTGTGTGGCTCCCAATCAGGAACAGCTGTAGTTCGTTGTTGCTGATTGGGAGTCATACATAGGCAGCCTGTTTTTCCTTTGGGGTTTGTGGGTGATTGTTTTCTGTTTAGAGTATTTCCTGACAGGACTGTTTTGCTGTCGTCTTTTGTTTATTTTTGTAGTGTTCTCTTTTTCAATTAAATTTCAAGATGAACACACGTCCTCCGCTGCACCTTGGTTTCATTACTACGACAGCCGTTACAGAATCACCCACCAAGAAACGGACCAAGCAGCGGAGGAAGGAGAAGCACCAGGAGAGGGGCAGTATGGACTCGTGGAGATGGGAGGAATTACTGGACGGTAAAGGACCATGGGCTCAAGCTGGGGAGTATCGCCGCCCGCAGTGGGAGATCGAGGCGGCGATAGCTGAGAGGCGCTGATATGAGGCAAGGGAGCACAACAGGCACGAGAGGCAGCCCCCCCCCAAAAAAATTGGGGGGGCACACGGGGAGTGTGGCAGAGTCAGGTTGGAGACCTGAGCCAACTCCCCGTGCTTACAGGAGGCAGCGCAGTACTGGTCAGGCACCGTGTTATGCGGTAAAGCGCACGGTGCCCCCAGTACGCGTTGATAGCCCGGAGCGCTACATGCCAGCCCCCCGCAAGTGCCATGCGAGAGTAGGAATCGAGCCAGGTCGGAGTGTTCCAGCTCAGCGCATCTGGTCTCCGGTGCGCTGTCTCGGTCCAGGCTATCCTGCACCGGCGCTGCGCACTGTGTCTCCGGGGCGCTGGGAGGGCTCAGTTCGGCCTATGCCTGCGCTCCGCCCGTGCCGGGCAAAAGTGGGCATTCAGCCTGGAGTTTGGGTGGCAAGCCTACGCACCAGAACTCCAGTGCTCCCCCACAGCCCGGTTTATCCTGTGCCTCCTCCTCGGACCAGGCCTCCAGTGGGTCTCTCCAGCCTGGTCTATCCTGTGCCTCCTCCCAGGACCAGGCCTCCAGTGGGTCTCTCCAGCCTGGTCTATCCTGTGCCTCCTCCCAGGACCAGGCCTCCAGTGGGTCTCTCCAGCCTGGTTTATCCTGTGCCTCCTCCCAGGACCAGGCCTCCAGTGGGTCTCTCCAGCCTGGTCTATCCTGTGCCTCCTCCCAGGACCAGGCCTCCAGCGGGTCGCTCCAGCCTGGTTTATCCTGTGCCTCCTCCCAGGACCAGGCCTCCTGTGGGTCTCCCCAGCCTGGTGAATCCCGTGCCTGTGCCCAGAGCCAGGTCTCCTGCATGTCTCCCCAGCCTGGTGAGTCCTGTGCCTGTGCCCAGAGCCAGGTCTCCTGCATGTCTCCCCAGCCTGGTGAGTCCTGTGCCGGCGCCCAGAGCCAGGCCTCCTGCATGTCTCCCCAGCCTGGTGAATCCTGGGCCAGAGCCGCCAGCCAGCCCAGAGCCTCCAGAGCCGCCCGCCAGCCCGGAGCCGCCAGAGCCGCCCGCCAGCCCGGAGCCGCCCGCCTGTCCGGAGCCGCCCGCCTGTCCGGAGCCGCCAGAACCGCCCGCCTGCCCGGAGCAGCAGGGAGCAGCCAGAGTCGCCCGCCAGCCGGGCACAGCCAGGGACGCCCGCCAGCCGGGCGCAGCCAGGGACGCCCGCCAGCCGGGCGCAGCCAGGGACGCCCGCCAGCCGGGCGCAGCCAGGGACGCCCGCCAGCCGGGCGCAGCCAGGGATGCCCGCCAGCTGGGCGCAGCCAGGGTCGCCCGCCAGTCCTCCGGCGCTGCTAGGGGCGCCACCTAAGTGGGCTAAGCCAAGGGTGGAGCGGGGTCCATGTCCCGCACCAGAGCCGCCGCCGTAGGAAGGCCCACCCAGACCCTCCCTTTCAGAGTCAGGTTTTGCGGCCGGAGTCCGCACCTTTGGGGGGGGGGGGGGGGGGGTACTGTAACGCCCTGGCCATAGAGAGGGGTTTTTGTTCTCTATTTTGGTTAGGCCAGGGTGTTACATGGGTGGGCGTTCTATGTTTATTTTTCTATGTTGGTTTGTTTCTTTGGTTGGCCGTGTGTGGCTCCCAATCAGGAACAGCTGTAGTTCGTTGTTGCTGATTGGTAGTCATACATAGGCAGCCTGTTTTTCCTTTGGGTTTTGTGGGTGATTGTTTTCTGTTTAGAGTATTTCCTGACAGGACTGTTTAGCTGTCGTCTTTTGTTTATTTTTGTAGTGTTCTCTTTTTCAATTAAATTTCAAGATGAACACACGTCCTCCGCTGCACCTTGGTTTCATTACTACGACAGCCGTTACAAATATCTACATAGGCGTACAGAGGCACATTATCAGCAACCATCACTCTTGTGTTCTAATGGCACATTGTGTTAGCTAGTCCAAGTTTATAATTTTAAAAGGCAAATTGATATTAGAAAACCCTTTTGCAATGATGTTAGCACAGCTGAAAACTGTTGCTTTGATTAAAGAAGCAATAAAACTGACCTTATTTAGGCTAGTTGAGTATCTGGGGCATTAGCATTTGTAGGTTTAATTACAGGCTTAAAATGGCCAGAAACAAATAAGTTTTGACGAACTCCGGGATGTTGGACTTCTAGGCAGAGTTCCTCTGTCCAGTGTCTGTGTTCTTTTGCCCATCATAATCTTTTCTTTTTATTGGCCAGTTTGAGATACGTATTTTTCTTTGCATCTCTGCCAAGAAGGCCAGCAGCCCGGAGTCGCTCTTCACTGTTGACGTTGAGACTGGTGTTTTGCAGGTACTATTTAATGAAGCTGCCAGTTGAGGACTTGTGAGGCATCTGTTTCTCAAACTAGAAACTCTAATGTACTTGTCCTCTTGCTCAGTTGTGAACCAGGGACTCCCACTCCTCTTTCTATTCTGGTTACAGCCAGTTTGCACTGTTCTGTGAAGGGAGTAGTACACAGCGCTGTACGAGATTCAGTTTCTTGGCAATTTCTCGCATGGAATCGCCTTCATTTCTCAGAACAAGAATAGACTGACGAGTTTCAGAAGAATGCACTTTGTTTCGGGCCCTTTTGAGCGAGTAATTGAAACCACAAATGCTGATGCTCCAGATACTCAACTAGTCTAAAGAAGGCCAGTCTTATTGCTTCTTTAATCAGAACAACAGTTTTCAGCTGCGCTAACATAATTGCAAAAGGGTTTTCTAATATATATTAGCGTTTTAAAATGATAAACTTCGATTAGCTAACACAAGGTGTTATTGCTTACCTCCACTGTACTCTCATCCTACCATACCCTTGTCTGTACATTATGCCTTGAATCTATCCTTCCATGCCCAAAAACCTGCCCCCTTTACTCTCTGTTCCAAATGCACATGACGACCAGTTCTTTCAGCCTTTAGCCATACTCTTATCCTACTGCTCCTCTTTTCCTCTGGTGATGTAGAGGTTAACCCAGGCTCTGCAGCCCCCAGCATCACTCCCATTCCCAAGGCGCTCTCATTTGTTGACTTCTGTAACCGTAAAAGCATTGGTTTCATGCATGTTAACATTAGAAGCCTCCTCCCTAAGTTTGTTTTATTCACTGCCTTAGCACACTCCGACATCACAGATGTCCAAGCCGTGTCTGAATCCTGGCTTAGGAAGGCCACCAAAAATCCTGACATTTCCATCCCTAACTATAACATTTTCCGACAAGATAGAACTGCCAAAGGGGGCGGAGTTGGAATCTACTGCAGAGATAGCCTGCAGAGTTCTGTCATACTATCCAGGTCTGTGCCCAAATAATTCGAGCTTCTTTTAAAAATCCACCTTTCCAGAAACAAGTCTCTCACCGTTGCCGCTTGTTTTAAACCCCCTTGAGCCCTCAGCTGTGCCCTGGACACTATGTGAATTGATTGCCCCCCATCTATCTTCAGAGTTCGTACTGATAGGTGACCTAAACTGGGATATGCTTAACACCCCGGCCGTCCTTAAATCTAAGCTAGATGCCCTCAATCTCACACAATTGATCAAGGAACCTACCAGGTACAACCCAAAATCCGTAACCATGGGCACCCTCTTAGATATCATCCTGACCAACTTGCCCTGTAAATAGACCTCTGCTGTCTTCAACCAGGATCTCAGCGATCACTGCCTCATTGCCTGTGTGCGTAATGGGTCCGCGGTCAAACGACCACCCCTCATAACTGTCAAACACTCCCTAAAACACTTCAGCGAGTAGGCCTTTCTAACCGACCTGGCCCGAGTATCCTGGAAGGATATTGACCTCATCCCATCAGTAGAGGATGCTGGTTGTTCTTCAAAAGTGCTTTCCTCTCCATCTTAAATAAGCATGCCCCATTCAAAAAATGTAGAACTAAGAACAGATATAGCCCTTGGTTCACCCCAGACTTGACTGTCCTTGACCAGCACAAAAACACCCTGTGGCGTTCTGCATTAGCATCAAATAGCCCTGCGATATGCAACTCTTCAGGGAAGTCAGGAACCAATATACTCAGTTAGTAAGGAAAGCTAAGGCTAGCTTTTCAAACAGAAATTTGCTTCCTGTAGCACTAATTCCAAAAAGTTTTGGGACACTGCACTGAGGATAGGAAACACTGTCACCACCGATAAATCTAAGATAATCGATCATTTCAATAAGCATTTTTCCACGGCTGGCCATGCTTTCCACCTGGCAATCCCTACCCCGGCCAACAGCTCAGCACCCTCTGCAACCACTTGCCCAAACCTCCCACGCTTCTCCTTCACCCAAATCCAAACATCTGATGTTCTGAAAGAGCTGCAAAATCTGTATCCCTACAAATCAGCTGGGCTAGACAATCTAGACCCTCTCTTTCTAAAATTATACGCCGAAATTGTTGCAAGCCCTATTACTAGCCTATTCAACCTCTCTTCGTATCGTCTGAGATCCCCATATTTTGGAAAGCTGCCGTGGTCAGCTTAGACCCAAACTGTTATAGAACTATATACATCCTGCTCTGCTTTTCTAAAATCTTCGAAAGCCAAGTTAATAAACAGATCATCGACCATTTCGAATCCCACCGTACCTTCTCCACTATACAATCTGGTTTCCAAGCTGGTCGCGGGTGCAGCTCAGCCACGCTCAAGGTCCTAAACAATATCATAACCGCCATCGATAAAAGACAGTATTGTGCAGCAGTCTTCATCGACCTGGCCAAGGCTTTCAACTCTGTCAATCATCGTATTATTATCGGCAGACTCAATAGCCTTGGCTTCTCAAATGACTGCCTCGCCTAGTTAACCAACTACTTCTCAGATAGAGTTCAGTGTGTCAAGTCGGGGGGCCTGTTGTCCGGACCTCTGGCAGTGTCTATGGGGGTGCCACAGGGCTCAATTCTCGGGCCGACTCTTTTCTCTGTATATTTCAATGATGTCGCTCTTGCTGCTGGTGATTCTCTGATCCACCTTTACACAGACAACATCATTCTGCATACATCTGGCCCTTCTTTGGACACTGTGCGTCCCACCCACTCAACAGCCAGTTGAATCCTGTGGCGCGATTTTCAAATCCCTTAGAAATGCTGTTACTTCAATTTCTCAAACATATGACTATTTTACAGCTATTTAAAGACAAGACTCTCGTTAATCTAACCACACTGTCCGATTTCAAAAAGGCTTTACAACGAAAGCAAAACATTAGATTATGTCAGCAGAGTACCCAGCCAGAAATAATCAGACACACATTTTTCAAGCTAGCATATAATGTCACAAAAACCCAGAAGACAGCTAAATGCAGCACTAACCTTTGATGATCTTCATCAGATGACACACCTAGGACATTATGTTATACAATACATGCATGTTTTGTTCAATCAAGTTCATATTTATATCAAAAAACAGCTTTTTACATTAGCATGTGACGTTCAGAACTAGCATACCCCCGCAATCTTCTGGGGAATTTACTAACAATTTACTAAATTACTCACGATAAACGTTCACAAAAAGCATAACAATTATTTTAAGAATTATAGATACAGAACTCCTCTATGCACTCGATATGTCCGATTTTAAAATAGCTTTTCGGATGAAGCACATTTTGCAATATTCTAAGTACATAGCCCGGCATCACAGGGCTAGCTATTTAGACACCCACCAAGTTTAGCCTTCACCAAAATCACATTTACTATTACAAAATGTTTATTACCTTTCCTGTTCTTCGTCAGAATGCACTCCCAGGACTTCTACTTCAATAACAAATGTTGGTTTGGTCCCAAATAATCCATCGTTATATCCAAACAGCGGCGTTTTGTTTGTGCGTTCTAGACACTATCCAAAATGGTAAATCAGGGTCGTGCGCATGGCGCATTTCGTGACAAAAAAATTCTAAATATTCCATTACCGTACTTCGAAGCATGTCAACCGCTGTTTAAAATAAATTTTTATGCAATTTATCTCGTAACAAAGCGATAATATTCCGACCGGGAATCTGCGTTTCGGTAAAAAGAGGGAAAAACAGAAAGGCGGGGGCGGCCGTGCACGAGCATGAAGCCCTTTGTCCTCTGATAGACCACTTAGCAAAAGCGCTCGTGTGTTTCAGCCAGGGCTATGAATTACGTCATTCAGGTTTTTCCCGGGCTCTGAGAGCCCATTGGAGCCGTAGGAAGTGTCACGTAACAGCAGAGATCCTTTGTAATGAATAGAGATGACAAAGAAAGCCAATAAATGGTCAGACAGGCCACTTCCTGTAAAGGAATCTCTCAGGTTTTTGCCTGCCATATGAGTTATGTTATACTCACAGACACCATTCAAACAGTTTTAGAAACTTTAGGGTGTTTTCTATCCATATCTAATAAGTATATGCATATTCTAGTTACTGGGTAGGAGTGGTAACCAGATTAAATCGGGTACGTTTTTTATCCGGCGGTGTAAATACTGCCCCCTAGCCCTAACAGGTTAATAAACCTCCAAACGAGCTTCAATGCCATACAACACTCCTTCCGTGGCTTCCAACTGCTTTTAAATGCTCTTCAAGTGCATGCTCTTCAACCGACTGCTGCCCGCACCCTCCCGCCCGACTAGCATCACTACTCTGGACGGTTCTGACCTAGAATATGTGGACAACTACAAACAACTAGGTGTCTGGTTAGACTATAAACTCTCCTTCCAGACTCACATTAAGCATCTCCAATCCAAAATTAAATCTAAAATCGGCTTCCTATTTCACAACAAAGCCTCCTTCACTCATGCCGCCAAACACACCCTTGTAAAACTGACTATCCTACCGATTCTGGACTTCGGCGATGTCATTTACAAAATAGCCCCCAACACTCTACTCAGCAAACTGGATGTAGTCTATCACAGTACCATCCGTTTTATCACCAAAGCCCCATATACTACCCACCACTGCGACCTCTATGCTCTCGTTGGCTAGCCCTCACTACATATCTGACACCAAACCCATTGGCTTCAGGTCATCTATAAGTGTTTGCTAGGTAAAGCTCTGCCTTATCTCAGCTCACTGGTCACCATAGCAACACCCACCCGTAGCACGTGCTCCAGCAGGTATATTGCACTGGCCATCCCCAAAGCCAACACTTCCTTTGGCCGCCTTTCCTTCCAGTTCTTTGCTGCCAATGACTGGAATGAATTGCAAAAATCTCTGAAGCTGGAGTCTCATATCTCCCTCTCTAACTTTAAGCATCAGCTGTCAGAGCAGCTTACCGATCACTGTACCTGTACACAGCCAATCTGTAAATAGCACACCGACTACCTCATCCCCATATTATTACTTACCCTCTTGCTATTTTGCAACCCAGTATCTCTACTTGCACATCATCATCTGCACATACAGTATTTCACTCCAGTATTAATGCTAAGTTGTAATTATTTTTCGCCTCTATGGCCTATTTATTGCCTACCTCCCTACTCTTCTACATTTGCACACACTGTACATAGATCTTTCTATTTTTCTTTTCCTTTGTGTTATTGACTGTACATTTGCTTATGTGTAACTATATGTTGTTGTTTTTGTGGCACTGCAATGCTTTATCTTGGCCAGGTCGCAGTTGTACATGAGAACTTGTTCTTAACTGGCCTACCTGGTTAAATAAAGGTGAAATAAAATAAAATAAATTGGAGCACAGGAGTGATGGTTGCTGATAATGGGCCTCTGTACGCCTATGTAGATATTCCATAAAAAAATCTGCAGTTTCCAGCTACAATAGTCATTTACAACATTAACAATTACACTGCATTTCTGATCAATTTGATGTAATTTCAATGGACAAAAAATGTCAAAAACAAAGACATTTCTATGTGACCCCAAACTTTTGAACAGTAGTGTATATTATTTAAAATATATTTATTGAAAAATATATATTTTCCTTCATTATTATTTCCCCCTAATCCTACCACCCCTCACCTAATTGGAGTAAACTAATTGTCACGTCCTGACCAGTAGAGGGAGTATTAGTTATTGTAGTTTTGTCAGGACGTGGCAGAGGGTATTTGTTTTATGTGGTTCAGGGGTTATGTGTATTGTAGAGGGGTGTTTTATTTATGTGTTCCGGGGTTTTGCTGTATGTTCTGGTTTTTGTATTCTAGGGTTTTTCTAGTGGTTATATTTCTTTGTGGTCTGTGTGGCTCTCGATCAGGAACAGCTGTTCATCGTTGTTCCTGATTCAGAGTCATATTTAAAGAGCTTGTTTCACTTGTTTGTTTGTGGGTAGTTGTTTTAGCACTGCTTTTAGTTAGCCTGCTAAACTGTTCCTGTCGTTCTTTGCTTATTGTTTTTTCATGTTCACTTGAATAAATAAGTATGAGTATTCACGTACCCGCTGCGCCTTGGTCTCATCTATACGACAGCCGTGACACTAATGGACAGCAATAGTTAGGCTTTTACTTCCAGCTTATACAGATACAGTATATTTTACATTAGTTATTTTGTTTTCCATCAGGAGTGTGACACTAAAGACCACTTTGTGAGAAGGTGTGAAAGTTCACAGTTAGCCATTGTTATGTAAATACCAGCTGAAAAGTACCCAGGGCCTTGCCTTGGCTCCAAATCAGAGCAGGACTGCTGGAGCCATGGCTCAGGGAGACACGGGGGCTTTCCCGCGTAGATGCAAACTAAAAAGTCTGAGCCTTTTGGGAAAAACACTGGGGTAAATCCTCATTGGAAATGTGGCATAGGTGAGTCATAACAACCTCCAGCTCGGAACAATCTCTTTCTCTCACCGCTGGGGGTCAATTAGCTCACCCATAGGGATCATCTGTGTGGACATGGCACATTTTTATTCTCTTCTCTTTACTATGGCAGACCTAGGTAGCACAGGGAGATGGGATTGGGTGATTGGTCATGTGGTGACGAAAGAGAGATGTTGGAGCTAGGAACACAAGCATTGCGCTACACCTGCAATAACATCTGCTAAACATGTATATGCGACCAGTAACATTTAATTTGATTTGAGGATGGGTGCGCTATTTGAATGTCCACCTAAATTATGAGAAGGACATTAGTCATTCTCCAGCACATCTGCAATTTGGGTGGACATCAACAGTATTAAATAGATTAGGGGAGATAGTGGTGACAAGGATCTTGAAGGTCTGATGGGAAGACGTATTAGGGGCCCTTACATTAATATACTTTTGTGGGGCAATATTTCCCGAGCAAATATGCAAAGTTAACAAAAATGATCGTTTTGTGCACTTAGCAAAAATTGCAAGTTGATTACATCTCCTAGATATTGCTGAAATTAAATTCACTTTATCACTGGTTAACAGGGTATTACACATAATATGAAACCCTTCCAGAATAAAAAATGCATGCATTTAGGTGCTTGCCAATAAAGGAAAACGCTGACACTTGTGTAAACATTTCACCAGCATAGCAGATTTTCCACGACAAATATAATGAGTACCAGAAACAATTAATTTTATTTTGAAGGAAGGTCAATCTGTTATAACCTGAGTCCAAGGAATATGACAGAGAAAAGGGGCAAAGGGAAGCGAGAGATGAATAGTTTGTCTTAAAAGTCGATATGGATCATTATTTAATCCATTGATATTACCTGGTTAAATGTGTATGACTTCATGTCAGAACATTATTAAGAGCGCCAGCTACATCCACCCTACATCCACCCTTTCTGCCCTGATAGCTCAACCATTGCGGAATCTGTTAGAAATTCTGTAGGACAAATTGAGTTATTGGAATGGCTTACACTCTGTTTCAGCGACACATGCACTTTCTCAATGGGTCAAATTAACTACGACGTGCTTCAATGTGCTGCTGCATCTAAATTAGCTTCGAATGGACCGATCACAAACGCACCTAATTTCCCCACCTATATCAAACTTTTTATTCCAAGAGAATTTAAGACACTTCATTTGTGTGCTTTTGACTTAAATTAACACGTGGGTTTCGATTGAATCCATGCCTCCAAATCAATATCATCCACCTGTAATGAATGCGCTGAGAGTCGGGAAGCAAGTACAGGGTTTGAGTGTTTTAATAAATAAACAAAACAATAAACACGAAACACAAACAATGCACCGACATGAAACAGAGTCAATAACACCTGAGGAAGGAACCAAGGGGAGTGACAGATATAGGGAAGATAATCAAGGAGGTGATGGAGTCCAGGTGAGTGTCATGAGGCGCTTGACAATGGTGACAGGTGTGCGGGAATAATCAACAGCCTGATGACCTAGAGGCCCGGAGAGGGAGTATACGTGACAGTGCCCCATCCTCCACGCGTGGCTCCAGCCTCAGGGCGCCATCAAAGAGGACAAACCCGGGGATCAGGAGTGGACCGGTCACCCCTGCTGATGAGCGAGAACCTGTCACGCCAGCTGAGGCACGGGAACCTGTCGAGTCAGCTGGGGCGCGGTAACCTGACAGATCGGTTGAGGCAGGGGAGCGAGGCGATCCGGCTGAGACATGAGAGCCTGACGAGCTGGCTGAGGCAGGGAAGCCTGGCGAACTGGTTGAGGCATGAGAGCCTGTAGCAGTTCCCGGACCCGACGTCATTACTCTGACACAAAATAAAAATAAAAACACACTCCCTGATGATTCCGTTAGGTGAAGTGTTATTCTGTAATGAGTGTGCTGAGAGTCAGGAAGCAAGTACAGGGAGTGAGTGTTTTAATAAATAAACAAAACAATAAACACAAAACACAAACAATGCACCGACATGAAAACAGAGTCAATAACACCTGAGGAAGGAACCAAGGGGAGAGACAGATATAGGGAAGATAATCAAGGAGGTGATGGAGTCCAGGTGAGTGTCATGAGGTGCTTTTGCACTTGATGATGGTGACAGGTGTGTGGGAATATTTAGCAGCCTGATGACCTCGAGGCCAGAGAGGGAGTATACATGACATCACCTTATACTGTACATTGTTACAGCATCTGATGATCACTTCCATACTCTGCTGCTCATTAACAAAAAAACAGCTAGAGACCGCAGAATCTCTCAGGTTCCCGTAAATCATTTGTTTGTTATTAGTTAATGACTCCTAAAGTCCAACAGCACGTTGGGTGATGACATTTCTGATCACCTCTCCACAGTTGACTCTCCCCACTGCCGTGCTAATTACACGGACATCTCATCTCATTAGAGAAGGCCAGGTCTAACTAAGATGGCACCATGATAAAACAACAGTCTGAAGCTCTTACTCTTTTTTTCTTGCTTCTTTCTCGTCTCTCTCTCTCGCCTCCTCTCTTCAGTTTTAATTGGAGATGTTTCCAGCATGGTCTTCGCACCAACTCTCTTTCATTGCATTCAGCATATGGAGAGTATTTTACGTTTTCTGCTAAAGCCACTGATTGCCTTTGGTCTCTCCAAGGCATAGGCTAGTGTTGCATCCTTAAGGTGTATACGATATAGCATATTGTATACTGTAGAAGAGGACCAATCGGTTAACTTTGAGGGCATACTATGGAGTCATTATACACTGAGTATACCAAACATCAGGAACACCTTCCTAATATTCAGTTGCAACAAACCCCATCAAAAAAACTGCAGGAAAGAGGGTAGTTTAATGTGAGGGGCTCAGCGATGTTAGGATTTTGAAAGTCATGTAGTGTACGCCCGGCATTAAGGGCACTGAGAGATGCTTTAAATGCCCACTGCAGTCAAAAAGGTGATTTTCCTGTGTTTTATGTACAGTATACACTGAGTGTACGAACCATTAGGAACACCTTCCTAATATTGAGTTGCACCCCTTTTTGCCCTCAGAACATCCTCAATTCGTCAGGGCATGGACTCTACAAGGTGTCGAAAGTGTTCCACAGGGATGCTGGCCCATGTTCACTCTAATGCTTCCTACACCCCCCGATGGATATCATTTGGGTGGTGGGCCATTATTGATACACACAGGAAACTGTTGAGCGTGAAAAACCCAGAAGCGTTGCAGTTCGCCCGGCACTTACTACCATAACCCATTCAAAGGCACTTAAATATTTTGTCTTGCCCATTCACCCTCAGAATGGCACACATGCACAATCCATGTCTCAATTGTCTCAAGGATTATAAATCCTTCTTTAACCTGTCTCCTCTGTAGCTACACTGATTGAAGTAGATTTAACAAGTGACATCAATAAGGGATCATAGCTTTTACCTGGATTCACCTGGTCAGTATCTGTCATGGAAAGAGCAGGTGTTTTATTTTGTTTTATTTTTTAACACCATCCCCCCTCTTCAGAGGAAAACATATTTTTTTAAAGCTTTTCTGCTACATATACATACATTTTACATATACATTTTGCATACACATTTTGGTACTTGGTACTTTTGTATAAAGAAGTCACATAACAATAATACATGACCAAACATAAACTCTTTAATCCCAACCCTCAGCCTCTCTCAGCCCATCCCTCCTATCACCAGACCACCCTCGTTTGGTTTCCATGTGCCATATATTTTTCAATTGTGCTGTGATTTATTACATAATGTTTTTACCTTTCTAAAATCGTATAGTATCCACAGATTGTGAGCTAAAGATGAAAACCTTTCCTACGAGGATTATTATACTATTTATTGACTGACTATGGTTTTCCAAATCGCCCCACACTGCTGTTTGTAAGGTTCATTTTAAGTGCATGTTGTGATTTTTTAACCATTCCTGAACCTGTACAAGAAACATGCTACGTAGGGGCAATACCAGAATAAATGATCTATTGATTCTGTCTCTTCGCAGCAAAATGTACAGAGCTGAGATTGTTGTATGCCCCATAGATATAGCATTCTGCTGGTGGCAAGAACTTTATATAATCATTTAAATTGAAAAACTCTAATTGTTGAATCAGGTCTAGTATTTTGTACCAATTCATAAACCATGTGCCATGGAATTGGTACATCAAAATCTCTTCCCATTTATTTTGCAACCTGTATGGTGCAGCTGTCAACATTTTTACCTCAAATGAAACTGGTATATTTTTCAATTTATGCCAGTTCCTTTCAGCCAATTTGCATCTTTAATATATGGCAGGCAAACAAGTTACCTACCTTCTCCCTTTTCCACTTGCCTCCTCCATTTTTGTGGTAGTGCTGCAATCAGTTGGTTGTAAATTTGGATTGAGCAGATATTCCCATATATTTGCAATAGCTGTATATGTGACATAACCTCCTCTGTTTCTATTCATGATATCATTAATAAATATAATACAATTTAACGGTTTTTTCCACAACTAATGTTTTTTTATTAATCAGTATATTTGAGTTTAAGGATCTGCCCCTTTTTTTAAATTTTCGCCTGAAATGACATAATCAAATCTAACTGCCTGTAGCTTAGGCCCTGAAGCAAGGATACGCATATTCTTGGTACCATTTGAAAGGAAACACTTTGAAGTTGGTGGAAATGTGAAAGGAATGTAGGAGAATATAACATTATAGATCTGGTAAAAGATAATACAAAGAAAAACCAACTGTTCTTTTGTATTTTTTTGTACCATCATCTTTGAAATGCAAGAGAAAGGCCATAATGTATTATTCCAGCCCAGGTGCAATATACATTTTGCCCACTAGATGGCAGCATTGTATGTGCAAAGCTTTAGACTGAGCCAATGAACCATTGCATTTCTGTTAAACAT
This sequence comes from Salmo trutta, assembly GCF_901001165.1. Taxonomy (NCBI): domain Eukaryota; kingdom Metazoa; phylum Chordata; class Actinopteri; order Salmoniformes; family Salmonidae; genus Salmo; species Salmo trutta. Next base: position 39,694,389 of record NC_042981.1, on the reverse strand, counting down.
TTTGTATCAAGACTCCCAAATATGCCTAATTTGTTAACTAATAACTTCTTATGTTCAAAATTGTGCACTCTCCTCAAACAATAGCATGGTATTCTTTCACTGTAATAGCTACTCTAAATTGGACAGTGCAGTTAGATTAACAAGAATTTAAGCTTTCTGCCAATATCAGATACAGTGGGGCAAAAAAGTATTTAGTCAGCCACCAATTGTGCAAGTTCTCCCACTTAAAAAGATGAAAGAGGCCTGTAATTTTCATCATAGGTACACGTCAACTATGACAGACAAAATTAGAAAAAAAATCCAGAAAATCACTGTAGGACCACCATTGTAGGATTTTTTATGAATTTATTTGCAAATTATGGTGGAAAATAAGTATTTGGTCACCTACAAACAAGCAAGATTTCTGGCTCTCACAGACCTGTAACTTCTTCTTTAAGAGGCTCCTCTGTCCTCCACTCGTTACCTGTATTAATGGCACCTGTTTGAACTTGTTATCAGTATAAAAGACACCTGTCCACAACCTCAAACAGTCACACTCCAAACTCCACTATGGCCAAGACCAAAGAGCTGTCAAAGGACACCAGAAACAACATTGTAGACCTGCACCAGGCTGGGAAGACTGAATCTGCAATAGGTAAGCAGCTTGGTTTGAAGAAATCAACTGTGGGAGCAATTATTAGGAAATGGAAGACATACAAGACCACTGATAATCTCCCTCGATCTGGGGCTCCACGCAAGATCTCACCCCGTGGGGTCAAAATGATCACAAGAACGGTGAGCAAAAATCCCAGAACCACACGGGGGGACCTAGTGAATGACCTGCAGAGAGCTGGGACCAAAGCAACAAAGCCTACCATCAGTAATACACTACGCCGCCAGGGACTCAAATCCTGCAGTGCCAGACGTGTCCCCCTGCTTAAGCCAGTACATGTCCAGGCCTGTCTGAAGTTTGCTAGAGAGCATTTGGATGATCCAGAAGAGGATTGGGAGAATGTCATATGGTCAGATGAAACCAAAATATAACTTTTTGGTAAACTCAACTCGTCGTGTTTGGAGGACAAAGAATGCTGAGTTGCATCCAAAGAACACCATACCGACTGTGAAGCATGGGGGTGGAAACATCATGCTTTGGGGCTGTTTTTCTGCAAAGGGACCAGGACAACTGATCCGTGTAAAGGAAAGAATGAATGGGACCATGTACCGTGAGATTTTGAGTGAAAACCTCCTTCCATCAGCAAGGGCATTGAAGATGAAACGTGGCTGGGTCTTTCAGCATGACAATGATCCCAAACATACCGCCCGGGCAACGAAGGAGTGGCTTCGTAAGAAGCATTTCAAGGTCCTGGAGTGGCCTAGCCAGTCTCCAGATCTCAACCCAATAGAAAATCTTTGGAGGGAGTTGAAAGTCCGTGTTGCCCAGCGACAGCCCCAAAACACCACTGCTCTAGAGGAGATCTGCATGGAGGAATGGGCCAAAATACCAGCAACAGTGTGTGAAAACCTTGTGAAGACTTACAGAAAACGTTTGACCTGTGTCATTGCCAACAAAGGGTATATAACAAAGTATTGAGAAACTTTTGTTATTGACCAAATACTTATTTTTCACCATAATTTGCAAATAAATTCATAAAAAATCCTACAATGTGATTTTCTGGAATTTATTTTCTCATTTTGTCTGTCATAGTTGAAGTGTACCTATGATGAAAATTACAGGCCTCTCTCATCTTTTTAAGTGGGAGAACTTGCACAATTGGTGGCTGACTAAATACTTTTTTGCCCCACTGTATGTCTATGTACAAAAAAAAAAATGCATGAAATGAAATGTATGTATTCACTACTCTAAGTCGCTCTGGATAAGAGCGTCTGCTAAATGACTAAAATGTAAAAAAAAAAAAAAAAAAGTAAAATGTATGTCCTGGGAAATTGTCTTGTTACTTACAACCTCATGCTAATCGCATTAGCCTACATTATCTCAACTGTCCCGTGGAAGGGACACTGATCCCGATTAACCATAACATTTGTTGTAATATTTGTTGTGTCTTTTCTGGAGGATAAAACTGAAATTGGAACCAGCTTGTATGGCTTGTCTAAGAAAGGGTGATACTTAGACAAAATAAAATGTTCAATTAGTCGGAAATGAGAAGTAATCTGTATAAAGGCAAAAAGGCTGTTTTTGAACAAAGGATGAGCCTTTCTTAATAATCTACTGGAGAACCATTTTGCGTTTAAGTCTAACTTGTATGAGTGAATCTTTTAGTGAGAGATTTAAAGCTTTAATATTTAATAATTTTAGCCCCACAAACTAAAATTAATTATATAAATAGGCACGTTTAATTTTGTCTGGCTTAGCATTCCAAATAAAATGAAATATCTTTTGCTCATATGATTTCAAAAACAAGTCATCTGGAGTAGGCAGTGCCATTACTAAGTAAGTAAACTGTGATCGGACCAAAGAATTAATCAATGTGATTTTTCCATAAATAGACAAGTATTTACCTCTCCATGGTTGCAGAATCTTATCTATTTTTGCTAACTTTCTATTGAAATGAGCTGTGGTAATTTCATTTATATTTTTTGAGATGTGAATACCAAGTATGTCTACATCACCATCCGCCCATTTTATTGGTAAACTACAAGGTAGTTTAAACACTGTATTTTTTAACAATCCAATATGTAATATGTTACACTTTTCATAATTAGGTTTTAATGGAGGAAAACTAGCCTCCCTGCGGACCTGGCATCTTTTCTCTCCCTCCTCTCTAAATTTTTTTCCTCTGTTCCTGCTGCTAAAGCCACTTTATACCACTCTAAATTCCAAGCATCTGCCTCTAACCCTAGGAAGCTCTTTGCCACCTTCTCCTCCCTCCTGAATCCTCCTCCCCCTCCCCCCCTCCTCCTTCTCTGCGGATGACTTTGTCAACCATTTTGAAAGAAGGTTGACGACATTTGATCCTCGTTTGTTAAGTCAAACGACACCGCTGGTCCTGCTCACGTTGCCCTACCATATGCTTTGACCCCTCTCTCCCCTCTCTCTCCAGATGAAATCTTGCGACTTGCAACGGCCGGCCGCCCAACAACCTGCCCGCTTGGCCCTATCCCCTCCTCTCTTCTCCAGACCATTTCCGGAGACCTTCTCCCCTACCTCACCTCGCTCATCAACTCATCCTTGACCACTGGCTACGTCCCTTCCGTCTTCAAGAGAGCGAGAGTTGCACCCCTTCTCAAAAAACCTACACTCGATCCCTCTGATGTCAACAACTACAGACCAGTATCCCTTCTTTCTTTTCTCTCCAAAACTCTTGAGCGTGCTGTCCTTGGCCAGCTCTCTTGCTATCTCTCTCAGAATGACCTTCTTGATCCAAATCAGTCTGGTTTCAAGACTGGTCATTCAACTGAGACTGCTCTTCTCTGTATCACGGAGGCTCTCCGCACTGCTAAAGCTAACTCTCTCTCCTCTGCTCTCATCCTTCTAGACCTATCTGCTGCCTTTGATACTGTGAACCATCAGATCCTCCTCTCCACCCTCTCCGAGTTGGGCATCTCCGGCGCGGCTCACTCTTGGATTGCGTCCTACCTGACAGGTCGCTCCTACCAGGTGGTGTGGCGAGAATCCGTCTCCGCACCACGTGCTCTCACCACTGGTGTCCCCCAGGGCTCAGTTCTAGGCCCTCTCCTATTCTCGCTATACACCAAGTCACTTGGCTCTGTCATATCCTCACATGGTCTCTCCTATCATTGCTATGCAGACGACACACAATTAATCTTCTCCTTTCCCCCTTCTGATAACCAGGTGGCGAATCGCATCTCTGCATGTCTGGCAGACATATCAGTGTGGATGACGGATCACCACCTCAAGCTGAACCTCGGCAAGACGGAGCTGCTCTTCCTCCCAGGGAAGGACTGCCCGTTCCATGATCTCGCCATCACGGTTGACAACTCCATTGTGTCCTCCTCCCAGAGTGCTAAGAGCCTTGGCGTGACCCTGGACAACACCCTGTCGTTCTCCGCTAAAATCAAGGCGGTGACCCGATCCTGTAGGTTCATACTCTACAACATTCGCAGAGTACGACCCTGTCTTACACAGGAAGCGGCGCAGGTCCTAATCCAGGCACTTGTCATCTCCCGTCTGGATTACTGCAACTCGCTGCTGGCGGGGCTCCCTGCCTGTGCCATTAAACCCCTACAACTCATCCAGAAAGCCGCAGCCCGTCTGGTGTTCAACCTTCCTAAGTTCTCTCACGTCACCCCGCTCCTCCGCACACTCCACTAGCTTCCAGTTGAAGCTCGCATCTGCTACAAGACCATGGTGCTTGCCTACGGAGCTGTGAGGAGAACGGCACCTCTGTACCTTCAGGCTCTGATCAGTCCCTACACCCAAAGAAGGGCACAGTGTTCATCCACCTCTGGCCTGCTCGCCTCCCTACCTCTGCGGAAGCACAGTTCCCGCTCAGCCCAGTCAAAACTGTTCGCTGCTCTGGCACCCCAATGGTGGAACAAGCTCCCTCATGACGCCAGGACAGCGGAGTCAATCACAACCTTCCGGAGACACCTGAAACTGATATATAGGACTATATATATATATATATATAATGACTCTCAATCAGAGGCAACTAGAAACACCTGCATCCAATTGAGAGTCCAACACCCAAACCTAAACATAGAAAACTTTGTAAGTCGCTCTGGATAAGAGCGTCTGCTAAATGACTTAAATGTAGAAATACAAACCTAGAACATACCCAAAACCCAGAACTAACAAACCAAACACCCTAATTAACACCCAACCACCCCGAACCACATAAAACAAATACCCTCTGCCACGTCCTGACCAAACTACAATTACAAATAATCCCTAATACTGGTCAGGACGTGACATTACCCCCCCCCCCCCCCCCAAAGGTGGAGACACCGTATGCACCTTAAAAAATATATAAAAAAATAACCCCTAATGAAGGGAGAGTGGCTGCCGTCAACGACGGCACCTGTGCTACACCCCCCCCTCCCCAACCCACCTATACTGGAGGTGGCTTAGGTTCTGGTCTACAGCCATCCCCTGACCAGTCCACCCCTGCAGAATGTTCAGGACTGTAGCGCGTCTCTGGGGCCTCCGGACTGTGGGCCAACTCTAGAAGGTCCAGACTGTAGGCAGACTCACTCTGTTCTGGACCGTAGGCAGACTCCTTCGGTTCCGGGCTGTAGGCAGACTCGCTCGGTTCTGGACCGCAGGCAGACTCCTCCGTTCTGAGCTGTAGGCAGACTCACACAGTTCTGAGTTATAGGCAAACTCACTTGGTTCCGGACCGTAGGTAGACTCGCTTGGTTCCGGACCGTAGGCAGACTCACTTGGTTCTGGACCATAGGCAGACTCACTCGGTTCTGAGCTGTAGGCAGACTCATTCAGTTCCGGGCTGTAGGCCCTCTCGTTAGGTTCCGGACTGTAGGCTGTCTCACTTGGTTCCGGTCTGTAGACCGTCTTGCTCGGTTCCGGACTGTAGACCCATTCACACCTCTCCGAACTGGGGACGTCTCACTCGGTTCTGCACAGTGGACCGTCTCCCTTGGTTCCGAACTGTAGGCGTCTCACTCGGTTCCGGGCTTGACACTCTTACCGGATACTCAGGACGTGGCACTGTCGTCGGATACTCTGGACGGGGCACTGTTGTCGGACACTCTGGACGAAGCACTGTCGTCGGAAGCTCGAGGCTGGGCTGACGCACTGGAAACCTGATGCGTGGGGCTGGTAGTGGAAGTACCAGCCTGGGGACATGCATCTCAGGGCTAGTGCGGGGAGCAGGAATCGGCCGAGTAGTACTGGGATTACGCACTGGAAGCCTGATGCGTGGTGCTGGTACTGGAAATGCCAGTTTGGGGACACGCACTTCAGGGCTAGTGCGAGGAGCAGGAACTGGAAATACCGGGCCATGAAGGCGCACAGGCGGTCTTGATCGCACCTCCTGCACAACCCGTCCTGGCTGGATGGAACTAGTAGCCCTGTACGTGCGGAGTGCTGGTACAGGGCGAACTGGGCTGTGCAGGGGCCTGATAGTTGCCGTGCGTAGAGCGGGCATAGGGTAGCCTGGTCCTAGGAGGCGCACCAGTGACCAGACGCGCTGCGCAGGCATCCTCCTACCAGGCTGGATGCCCACTCTAGCACGGCATCTGCGAGGGGCTGGGATCACTCGCACTGGACTGTGCGTGCGTATGGGCGAGATCGTGCGCACTTCTACAAAAATCGGCGCCCTCCACTCCATACGATTCTCCATATAAGCACGGGGAGCTGGCTTAGGGCTCACCCTTGGCCCAGCCAAACTACCCGTGTGCCCCCCCCAAAAAAAATATTGGGGTGCTTCTCCCTCAGCGCGTACATAGCCTCGTACCGACGCCTCTCCGCCTTAGCTGCCTCTATTTCCTCCCGTGGGCGACGGTATTCCCCAGCCTGGTGCCAAGGTCCAGCCCCGTCCAGAATTTCTTCCCACATCCATTTCTCCCGATAGTCCATATCAAATTCTTTATGCTCCTTACCCCGCTGCTTGGTCCTTGTTTGGTGGGAGATTCTGTCACACTCTTCTTCATCTGATAATGAGAAATCATCATCGGAGAAAGTGGACCAATACGCAGCAGGGTTATGTGTACTCATCTTTTTATTATGGATAAGAAGGTAAACCGAAAACAAAACACGTACACAGGAAAAACACAACGACGACGACTAACAGGCTTGTAAGGCACAAAGCTATACACAGCAATTAATCTCCCACAACTCACAAACCCAAACACATACCTATATATAGGACTCTCAATCAGAGGCAACTAGAAACACCTGCCTCCAATTGAGAGTCCAACACCCAAACCTAAACATAGAAAACTAAACAGAATGTAGAAATACAAACCTAGAACATACCCAAAACCCAGAACTAACAAAACAACCACCCCGAACCACATAAAACAAATACCCTCTGCCACATCCTGACCAAACTACAATTACAAATAATCCCTAATACTGGTCAGGACGTGACAGGTATCTTCGATGTTTCAAAATGTTCAATTGTTTCAAGTAATTATTGTATATTATTTTCAATCTATCGTCCATGTAAAAATCTGTTTGATCAGGATGAACAATATCTTGTAAAACCTTTTTTATTCTATGCATTTTGCCAGGATCTCTCAGTGTAACATTGAAGTGTTAGAAGCCTCCAGTTTTTAAATGGACTGGATCTTTATACTTACCACCTGGGTCCTGTTTTAGTAGTAATGAAATCAGACCTTATTGTTAAGTACCTGAAAGTCTACCATTTGTATAGGAGTAATTAAAACATGCTAATAATGGATCTTTGATAACATCAAAAATGGTCTGATATTCCACTACTGGTATATCATCAAGCCCTGGTGTTTTCCAGACTGATAATATTTTATTTCCTCAAGAACTTCCTCTTCTGTAATTTGGCCTTTGTGTCTTTCTGTACATTTTTAATTTTACATTATTATTATTATTAGGAAATAAATCATTACATTTAACATCATTCAGTGGAAATGGAGGAGACTGAAAAGAAAACAAATGCTTAAAATATTTTGCACCTCTTTTAAAATAGAATTTGGTGAATCATGGATAACTCCATTTGTAATGAGTTTCTGTAAATTCTATTTGGTAGAATTTCTGTGTTGAAGATTCAAGAAAAATGTTGTGCATTTTTCACCATTTTCCATCCAATTCGTTTATTTTTGTAACACATTACATTTGATCGTTTTTTAATAAGTACCTCCATTTATTTTCGTTTTTCCTCTAACCTATTTTGTCTCTAGTACAATTTTCATTACCATCCACCTGTGCTGTTAAATCCTCTACTTCCTTTATTAATCTTCTCTTATGACCTAAACTGCTTTTGTTTTAATGATGACTATTGTATTGAATGGCCTCTAAAAGTACATTTAAAAGTGTCCCATACAATAAGTGGATGGGCTGTACCTATGATGTGCAAAAAAAGTAAATTATGAATTATGAATTTGTCCTATAATTAGTAGATTTGGATAGAACACACTCTAAAGATTCTAAAACTGTTTGAATGGTGTCTGAGTATGACAGCACTCATATGGCAGGCCAAAACCTGAGAAGATTCCATACAGGAATTGCCCTGTCTGACAATTTGTTGTCCTTCTGTTGCATCTCTATGAACATTACAGCATCTGTGCTTTAGAGAGCCAATGGAAGCCTTAGAAAGTGTCACGTTACAACGTGACACTTTCTAAGGCTTCCATTGGCTCTCTAAAGCCACCAGAAACTGGAATGGGGTGTCTGCTGTCTCTGGACAAAGTACAGCAGCTCTGTTTGTGAGTGGTCAGCCTCCATTTTTTTCTTTCAGCCTTTGAATGAATACAACGTTGCCCGGTTGGAATATTATCGCTATTTTACGTGAAAAATAGCATAAAAATTGATTTTAAACAGCGTTTGACATGCTTCGAAGTACGGTAATGGAATATTTAAAAAAGAATTGTCACGAAATGCGCTCGCTCCCTTCGGATAGTGACCTGAACGCACGAACAAAACGGAGGTATTTGGATATAACTATGGATTATTTGGAACCAAAACAACATTTGTTGTTGAAGTAGAAGTCCTGGGAGTGCATTCTGACGAAGAACAGCAAAGGTAATCCAATTTTTCTAATAGTAATTCTGAGTTTAGGTTGTCCCAAACTTGGTGGGTGTCAAATTAGCTAGCCTGTGATGGCCGAGCCATGTACTCAGACTAGTGCAAAATGTGCTTTCGCCGAAAAGCTATTTTAAAATCAGACATAGCGATTGCATAAAGGAGTTCTGTATCTATAATTCTTAAAATGATTGTTATGTATTTTGTCAACGTTTATGATGAGTAATTTAGTAAATTCACCGGAAGTTTTTGGTGGGTATGCTAGTTCTGAACATCACATGCTAATGTAAAAAGCTGTTTTTTGATATAAATATGAACTTGATTGAACAAAACATGCATGTATTGTATAACATAATGTCCTAGGAGTGTCATCTGATGAAGATCATCAAAGGTAAGAGCTGCATTTAGCTGTGGTTTGGGTTTATGTGACATATATGCTTGCTTGGAAAATGGCTGTGTGATTATTTATGTCTATGTACTCTCCTGACATAATCTAATGTTTTGCTTTCGCTGTAAAGCCTTTTTGAAATCGGACAATGTGGTTAGATTAACGAGAGTCTTATCTTTGAAATGGTGTAAAATAGTTGATTGTTTGAGAAAATTGAATTGTGGTATTTTAGTTGGTTTTGTATTTCGCGCCGTGCGATGCCATTGGCTGTTGGCTAGGGGTTCCGCAGGCGGAATGGGGTTCCGCTAGCGGAACGTCAGTCCTCAACAGGTTAATAAATAAAACCACCGTTAACAGAACAATAAATCAATCGGTAACAAAACCCGTCACACACCAGCATAACGTGCACAAGCACTACAAATAAACAATTCCGGACAAGGACATGGGGGGAACAGAGGGTTAAATACACAACATGTAATGATGGAATTGAAACCAGGTGTGTGTGAAGACAAGACAAAACAAATGGAAAATGAAAAGTGGATCGATGATCGCTAGAAGACCGACAACGCCGACCGCCGAACACCGCCCGAACAAGGAGAGGAACCAACTTCAGCAGAAGTCATGACAGTACCCCCCCTTGACGCGCTGCTCCAGCAGCGTGCCGACACCGGCCTCGGGGGCGACCCAGAGGGCGAGGCGCAGGACAATCCGGACGAAGACTGTGGAACTCCTGCAGCATAGAATGGTCCAACACGTCCTCGACCGGAACCCAGCACCTTTCCTCCGGACCATACCCCTCCCACTTCACAAGATACTGAAGGCCCCTCGCCTGATGCCTCAAATCCAGTATGGAACGAACGGAGTACACCGGGGAGGAACCTCCCGCACCTCAGACTCCTGGAGCGGACCAGCCACCACCGGCCTGAGGAGAGACACATGGAATACGGTTAATACGGTAATCGGGGGGGAGCTGTAACCTATAACAAACCTCGTTCACTCTCCTCAAGACTTTAAATGGCCCCACAAACCACGGACCCAGCTTCCGGCAGGGCAGGTGGAGGGGCAGGTGGAGGGGCCGAGAGCCAGACCCGGTCCCCCGGTGTGAACACCAGGGCCTCACTGCGTGACGGTCTGTGCTCTCCTTTTGGCGCAGCACGGCCCGCTGAAGGTGAACACGGGCAGCTTCCCATGTCTCCTCTGCGTGCCTGAACCAGTCGTCCACCGCAGGAGCCTCGGTCTGACTCTGATGCCAAGGCGCCAGAACCAGCTGGTACCCCAGTACGCACTGGAAGGGAGAGAGGTTAGTGGAGGAGTGGCGAAGCGAGTTCTGTGCCATCTCGGCCCAGGGCACGAACGCCGCCCACTCCCCTGGCCGGTCCTGGCAATAGGACCGCAGAAACCTGCCCACATCCTGGTTTACTCTCTCCACCTGCCCATTACTCTCGGGGTGAAACCCTGAAGTAAGGCTGATCGAGACCCCAGACGTTCCATGAACGCCTTCCAGACCCTAGACGTGAACTGGGGATCTCGGTCAGACACTATATCCTCAGGCACCCCGTAGAGCCGGAAGACGTGCGTAAACAAGGCCTCCACAGTCTCTAGGGCCGTAGGGAGACCGGGCAGAGGGAGGAGACGACAGGACTTAGAGAACCGATCCACAACGACCAGGATCGCGGTGTTATGGGTAAGAAAATCCACCGACAGGTGCGAACAAGGCTGTTGTGGAATGGGTAAAGTGTGTAGCTTACCTCTGGGCAGGTGCCTAGGAGCCTTACACTGGGTGCACACCAAGCAGGAGGAAACATAAACCCTCACGTTCTTAGCCAAGGTAGGCCACCAGTACCTCCCGCTCAAACAGCGCACTGTCCGACCGGTCCCAGGATGACCAGAGGAGGGTGACGTGTGGCCCCAATAGATCAACCAGTCACGAACAGCAGCCGGGATGTAAAAACACCCAGCGGTACACTGGACGGGAGCGTGCTCTGCACGTAACACCTGCTCAATGTCCGCATCCAGCTACCACTCTACCGGTGCCACCAGGCCGGAGGCGGGGAGTATGGGAGTGGGATCCATGGGCCGCTCCTCTGTGTCATACAGCTGAGACAATGCGTCTGCCTTCACGTTCTGGGAGCCTGGTCTGTAGGAAAGGGTGAACACAAAACGGGTGAAAATCATGGCCCACCTTGCCTGGCGAGGGTTCAGTCTCCTCGCTGCCCGGATGTACTCCAGATTGCGGTGGTCAGTCCAGATGAGAAAAGGGTGTTTAGCCCCCTCAAGCCAATGTCTCCACGCCTTCAAGGCCTTGATGACAGCCAACAGCTCCCGGTCCCTGATGTCATAGTTTTGCTCCGCCGAGCTGAGCTTCTTCGAGAAGAAGGCACAGTGGCAGAGCTTCGGTGGCGTACCCGAGCGCTGAGAGAGCACAGCTCCTATCCCAGCCTCGGACACGTCCACCTCCACTTTGAACGCCAAAGAGGGATCCGGATGGGCCAGCACGGGAACCAAGGTAAACAGAGCCTTCAGGTGACAAAAACCCCTGTCCGCCTCAGCCGACCACTGCAAACGTACCGGGCCCCCCTTCAGCAGTGAGGTAATGGGAGCCGCTACCTGACCAAAACCCCGGATAAACCTCCGGTAGTAGTTGGCAAACCCTAAGAACCGCTGCACCTCCTTTACCGTGGTGGGAATCGGCCAATTACGCACGGCTGCAATGCGGTCACTCTCCATGAGGTGGAAATGCAATACCCTAGGAAGGAGACGGACTGTTGGAAGAACAGGCATTTCTCAGCCTTAACTCAGATTTACTATAAGAAAAATTGGATTACCTTTGCTGTTCTTCGTCAGAATGCACTCCCAGGACTTCTACTTCAACAACAAATGTTGTTTTGGTTCCAAATAATCCGTAGTTGTATTCAAATACATCCATTTTGTTCATGCGTTCAGGTAACTATCCGAAGGGTGACGCGCGAGTGCATTTCGTGACAAAAAATGTCAAAATATTCTATTACCGTACTTAGAAGCATGTCAAACGCTGTTTAAAATCAATTTTTATGCTATTTTTCTCGTAAAATAGCGATAATATTCAAACCGGGCGACGTTGTATTCATTCAAAGGCTGAAAGAAAAAAATAGAGAATTCTCATGAAAGCGCATCTCCAGTGTCACTGTTCCCAGCCTGACCACTCACAAACAGAGCTCCTGTACTTTGCCCAGAGACTGCAGACACCCCATTACACTTTCTGGCACCTTCTGAGAGCCAATGGAAGCCTTAGAAAATGTCAAGTTACAGCAGAGATGCTGTATTTTCGATAGAGATGCAAGAGAAGGAGAACAACTTGTCAGACAGGGAACTTCCTGTATGGAATCTTCTCAGGTTTTGGCCTGCCAATAGAGTTCTGTTATACTCACAGACACCATTCAAACAGTTTTATAAACTTTAGAGTGTTATCTATCCAAATCTAGTAATATGCATATTCTCGTTTCTGGGCAAGAGTAGTAACCAGTTTAATTTGGGTACGTTTTTTATCCGGCCGTGCAAATACTGTCCCCTAGCCCCAACAGGTTAATCGACGAGCGCCTTATGCTGAGAATACAGGGAAAACTCAGGAGAAGTGACATACAAAAACATATGTGCAACAGAGGGCTCTGGGTGAGAATGGTGTAGGCTCACCTGGGGTGACGCCAGAGCGCCCTGCCTGCTGCCTCGATACCCAGAGGAACCAATCCGGCACCGACCGGCAGTGTGACCTCTGCGGCCACAGATGGTGCACAAGCTGGAACCCCCTCCGGTCTCCCTGCGCACCGCCCCTCCCAGCTCCATGGGTATTGGAGAGGGACTGCGGGGGGATGGAACCAACAGACCCCGATCTGAATATCTGCGGGTAGCCAGCAGGTTATCCAGCCGGATGGACAAGTCCACCAGCTGGTCGAATGTGAGGGTGGTATCTCTGCAGGCCAACTCCCGACGGACGTCCTCGCACAGACTGCAGCAATAATGGTCGATCATGGCCCTGTCGTTCCATCCCGTGCCGGCAGCCAGGGTCCAAAACTCCAGGGCGAACTCCTGGGCGCTCCTCGTCCCCTGCCTCAGATGGAAGACGCGTTCACCCTGGGGGTGAACTCCTCAAACTGGTCCAACGCCGCATCTCCCTCTCTCCACATGGCATTGGCCCACTCCAGGGCTTTCCCGGTGAGGCACGAGACGAGGGCGGACACCCTCTCATGGCCCGAAGGAGCCGGGTGGATGGTTGCCAGGTATAAGTCCAGCTGCAACAGGAACCCCTGGCAGTTCGCAGCCGTCCCATCGTATTCCTGGGGAAGGGAGAGACGAATCCCACTGGGACCAGGAGAAGGAGGGGCGCGTAGTGGAGACCCCGGTTGTGCTGGTGAACTCCCTGTCTCTCCCAGCGGTCCATTGTCTGGGCAACGCTATCCATGGTGGTGCCAAGATGGTGGAGCATTGCTGTGTGCTCCCGGACGCGCTCCTCCACCCCTATACCCGGGGTACCTGCTCCTGCTGACTCCATAAGCTTGGTCCGGAATTCTGTAGGGGGTACGTACTGGCGGCAGAGAAGTCAGGCGCAGGAGAGCAAAATCTGATTTACAACGGCGCAGTTTAATAAATAAAACCACCGTTAACAGAACAATAAATCAATGGGTAACAAAACCCGTCACACACCAGCTTAACGTGCACAAGCACTACAAATAAACAATTCCGGACAAAGACATGGGGGGAACAGAGGGTTAAATACACAACATGTAATGATGGAATTGAAACCACATGTCTGTGAAGACAAGACAAAACAAATGGAAAATGAAAAGTGGATCGATGATGGCTGGAAGACCGACAACGCCGACCGCCGAACACCGACCGAACAAGGAGAGGAACCAACTTCAGCAGAAGTCGTGACACTAGGTCAGGGTTTTTCAACCTCCATATATCCACTAGTTCTAAGATATTCATGATCTTCATGATCTCCTTAAGTGCTTGAGGGTGATAATTTGTAGAGTGATTTCCTTTACAATCCATTGAGGTACGTAAAACAGTATTATAATCTCCCACCATGATAATAGATTCATTTGTCGCTTGTGAGCTCAATAAATTATTATATATTTTCGAAGAAGTGTGGATCATCATTATTTGGCCCATATAGATGAATTAGGCAGATCTGTTTTTGGTCCAATAGCATATTTAAAATAATCCATCTTTCTTGCGGATCTGTTCGCACAGTTTGCACAATCGGATAAACATTTGTATTAATTAGTATAATCACCCCTTTTGCGTTTCTTTGCCCATGACAAAAATATATTTCTCTCTCCCAGTCCTTTTTCCACCAACCTCATGTATATTTGTAGAATGAGTTTCCTGTAAACAATAGATATTAAATTATTTATCTTTTAGCCATGTAAAAATTGATCTTCTTTTGTATGATCTGCTAAGCCATTACAATCATAATTGGCTATACTTATTTCCCCACTTACCAGAAGGATACCCAAATTTCAATTATACTTACCACAACCAATTTTTGTAAACCTACCATTAAAAAGCAGCATGATGATTAAGTGTCCATATAGCTGTACCATAATAATTTGCACTGTTAAGCGCACTATAGCTGCAACTTTGCAATTGTCCTAATATTCCACCCACTAAAACATCCCCCATATCTAGGTTTGTTGTCACTAAGACCATCTCCCTGACTCATGACACACCTTTGTGTTCTAAGGCAAACCCTTGGGCACCAATTGGCGTTGGCCAGAGGAAAATATGGGCAGGCCCATAATAACATAAATATCTATGAGGGTGCTTAAGAGAACTAACCAAATAACACGGAAAACAGTGAGAAAAAGATAAATAGTAACAAGAACAGATACTATTAATAGAAATAATGACAGCACCATCTTATAAATGCATGCTCATATTTAGAAGGTCCTAGCAGGTGTTCTTAATATTTTGTATACTCAGTGTATTTTATCACTGCAAAACTAAGTGAAAGTAAGCAACAGGGATGAAATAATGTAGCAGGGGCTTGGTTCAGTGGCACACCAACAACAATGGTGGGTTGTTCAACTTGGTTAAAGTGGTCAAACAGGTTTAAGCCGTGCATCAGCCCTTTGGGTGATGCAATTATTATACCTTCTCCCATAACTGACGATCCACTTTTTGCATGCGAGAAAACAACGCATTTATTTTCTGCGCCGATCTTGTACTAAATCACCTTGTTTGTGAACTTTGTAACAATACTGAGTGAATTGTCTAATACCGTAGTCATATTACTCATTCTCTCTTCCCCATATCTCCCTCTGTAATTTATAATCTAGCCATTCATCTCCACAGGCTAACCTAAGGCTGATTTCTCAGGTCATACATGTGTATAGATATATTTACTGTCACAGCTTATTTAAATAATCACTCGCATGTCAGAACACATTAAGGCCCTCTGTCAAGATAATAACACATTGTCAACGCTGTTGGGAAACAAATATTAAACCATTGATCAATGTTTAGCAATGTATAATGGAGTGAATACGAATTAGGTGTGTGAACGCTAAAAGGTTAAAACGTTTAAACGAAATTGGGATGTTAACGGTAGGCCTTTACACTGGCAGATTTGGACACTGATTAGTGCCTAACATGCTATACATGTCGCCAGAGATCAGGGTCTCTGCTTCACAGCTCTGTATGGGTTTTGACTGACAGACGGTCTGAATTTGAGCATAGCGCGTGACAGCAATTTGCCCCCATCCTTCCCGCTAATTGGGCAACTTTTGCAAGTGTTTTATTGTCTGAGTGTGTCACGCCTGCTCACGCTCTAGGCTCCCCAGCATTGCGCGCTCCTGCCATCATCATTACGCATACTTGCCTTCCCCCCGTCACGCGCATCAGCGATTATTGGACTCACCTGGACTCAATCACCTCTGTCATTACCTTCCCTATATCTGTCTGGTTCCCTGCTCTGTTCCCTGCTTCTGCAGTAATGTTCATATGTCCTTGTATACCCATGTGCTGACGCTGTTTCTGGCATGTTACCTGTCGGTTCCTATTAAATGTTTGACTCCCCGTACCCGCTTCTCATCTCCGGCGTCGGTCGTTACAGAGTGAGGGAATTTATGTAAATTACGAGGATTATTTTGAAAGATGAGACGTTGAGGATTATAATAAATACCGCTTTGATATATACGCACTTCACATTTAATATGCAGTGTCATCATTAATGATGTACAGTTAGAAGACGATATGGCGTTATACCCTGGGTTGTCCTGAACAGAATGAGTATGTTTGTTGATTTGTGAAGAAAATTTGCCGCCTACCTCACATCTGAATGCACTCATGACTCCATTCTATGCACACCAAAATTACAATCTGCTTTTCTGTGAAACCCTAACACTGTAATATTGTATATTATAATTTAGCTAGTTATGTTGGCAATAGAACAAACTTTCAGATTATGCCACCTGACACAGATTGCGATTTATAATGGACCGTTTTTGCATTGCGGAAACAATAACAGTTGGTGTGCTTGCTCTAGTTCCTCAAAGGCACAGCTAGGAGAGCTCAAAAAGCACCTTATAGTTGAAGACTCCAGTTAGACCTCCCACAAACCCACAAACCCTTGACATTTTTGTGCCTTACGTTGAATCAACACCAAATTTTCCAATAATATTTTTATATTCTTATCATGTTACTGAATGTACCTCGAGTATTTTTAGATGTTATCAACAAATGCGGTGAAAAGTACAGTAAATGTAAAATGTATAAAAACAACAGTGTAATGTTTGGATTCAGTCTTGTGTCAGGTGAACTGTTGTGTCCTCACCTGTAGTCTAGTAATTTTCCCATAATTTCCCAACTGTTCCCTTTTAACCCATAAGAGGATAAGTCCTGTATAAGCCGGTGGAGGGGTGTCTACTAAGCTATAAGGAATTGTTTTAAGAAGGTCATACCAAGGATCATTTAACTATTTCATTTAGAATTTTAAGACCCCTTGAAGAATAAAAACAAATCTTACAAAAATATTTGATAAATTAGTTTTGGCCTTACTGCTATTAGCCCATACAAATACATTGAATAACAGATTCACTACATGGAACAACAGATAGTCCCCACAAAAAATCTAAATTTAGTTCTAAAGAGTCTGTCCTATAGCTGAGTTATTTTTTTTGACATGTATTTAATTTCTACCGTGGTTATACGCTTTCCATATTGTAAGAAACATTTTAATTTAGCCCTGTCCATATAGGCTACTTCCCACAAGTGTAAGCGGTTAATAACTAGACACTCTAATGTACTTGTCCTCTTGCTCAGCTGTGCATCCCACTCCTCTTTCAATTCTGGTTAGGGCCAGTTTGCGCTGTTCTGTGAAGGGATTAGTACACAGAGTAGTATAAGATCTTGGCAATTTGCTGATAATGGGCCTCTGTACGCCTATGTAGATATTCCATAAAAAATCATCCGTGTCCAGCTACAGTAGTCATTTCCAACATTAACAATGTCTACACTGTATTGCTGATCTATTTGATGTTATTTTAATGGACAAAAAATATATATTTTCTTTCAAAAACAAGCACATTTTTAAGTGACTCTAAACTTTTGAACAGTAGTGTGACATATTTTGTGCAGAAGTAGAGATCAAATTTAGTTTTTACAACTTTCTGAATGTCTACAATGAGTGAGTCATGCACAAGACAGGTCGTGGGAGACAATGCTCACAAATGGATATCGCATTTTGGAATATTGATAAATGGCATTTGGGATCGTCTCAACACTCATTTTGGCCAAAACACTTGCAGACTCGAGTGGTAACTTTCAAACACAACAAAAAGTGGCCACTCGATAAAGGGCATAGGGGCCAAGTGTTCGGTTTGAGAATCAGCCAATGGCTGCAGTAGATAGAATGTCATTGCCCCCTAGTGGTCATATGCAATAGGACCACATTATGCAATAGGACCATATTATGCATTGTGATTTCACATGGAATTTCTATTGAAAACCGGTTTAGAAATGGCTGTTTAAATGTTAATAAAATTGTCCATTTGTCACATCCCTAATGCGAATGTCAACATCTCCATTACTAGTGGCCTTTGGCTATATTATAATAATTTAACACTGCAAAGTAGGGAAAAGTCGCTATCATTATTGCT
The DNA here is from genome assembly GCF_901001165.1 of Salmo trutta. Taxonomy (NCBI): domain Eukaryota; kingdom Metazoa; phylum Chordata; class Actinopteri; order Salmoniformes; family Salmonidae; genus Salmo; species Salmo trutta. The sequence goes on along the minus strand of NC_042981.1, from coordinate 39,676,229 downwards.
TTTGTTATGTCAAAAAGGGATCATGGCAACATGTATTATGCACAGTATTTCTGTTTAAATGAGACATGGCACTGATTGAACAATTGTGCCCCATAACTTTGCACACAGTTGGTTTGTTGTCGGGCAGAATAGAGTAGATAAGACATAGTAATCATTTTTTCCTATTATGTATTGCCATGTTGCTTGGAAAGGTACAGAATATGTTCTTCACACTGAAAGTTGTGTTTTTTGCTGTTGTCTGCTGTAGCTTGTAGCCGTGAAAGTCCCTCCTGTTCCTACAGCTTTCAGGGCTGGTAGGTAGTCGGTAGTGGAATGCCTTGGATAACGTTTCATTCCTGATGGCCTGATCCAAATACTATACCCCTGCCGTTGTTGTAAATGAGTGTAGGGAAGCTCCTGTCCTTCCCCATCTCCACCACCTTATCAGGACAAATGAACCATCAGTTGGAAAATCCCCCCCCTCCATCCCAGTAGCGGTGCGTGGGTAAACTCACTGGGGAAGTCAAGCCAGAAAAAAAGTCATATTACAACCTACAGTTGAAGTCGGAAGTTTCCATAAATTTAGGTTGGAGTCATGAAAACTCGTTTTTCAACCACTCCACAAATTTCTAATTAACAAACTATAGTTTTGGCAAGTCGGCTAGGACACCTACTATGTGCATGACATAAGTCATTTTTCCAACAATTGTTTACAGACAGATTATTTCACTTATAACTCACTGTATCACAATTCCAGTGGGTCCGAAGTTTACATACACTAAGTTGACTGTGCCTTTAAACAGCTTGGAAAATTCCAGAAAATTATGTAATGGCTTTAGAAGCTTCTGATAGGCTAATTAACATAATTTGAGTCAATTGGAGGTGTACGTGTGGATGTATTTCAAGGCCTACCTTAAAACTCAGTGCCTCTTTGCTTGACATCATAGTTAAATCAAAAGAAATCAGCCAAGACCTCAGAAAACAATTGTAGACCTCCACAAGTCTGGTTCATCCTTTGGAGCAATTTCCAAATGCCTGAAGGTACCACGTTCATCTGTACAAACAATAGTACGCAAGTATAAACACCATGGGACCATGCAGCCGTCATACCGCTCGGGAAGGAGACGCGTTCTGTCTCCTAGAGATTAACCTACTTTGGTGCGAAAAGCGCAAATCAATCCCAGAACAACAGCAAAGGACCTTGTGAAGATGCTGGAGGAAACAGGTACAAAAGTATCTACATCCACAGTAAAACGAGTCCTATATCGACATAACCTGAAAGGCCGCTCAGCAAGGAAGAAGCCACTGCTCCAAAACCTCCGTAAAAAAGCCGGACTACAGTTTGCAACTGCACATGGGTACAAAGGCCTTACTTTTCGGAGAAATGTCCTCTGGTCTGATAAAACATAAATAGAACTGACTATCGTTATCTTGGAGGAAAAAGGGGAACGCTTGCAAGCTGAAGAACACCATCCCAACCATGAATCACGTGGGTGGCAGCATCATGTTGTGGGGGTGCTTTGCTGCAGGAGGGACTGGTGCACTTCACAAAATAGATGGCATCATGAGGTAGGAAAATTATGTAGATATATTGAAACAACATCACAAGACATCAGTCAGGATGTTAAAGCTTGGTTGCAAATGGGTTTTCCAAATGGACAATGACCCCAAGCATACTTCCAAAGTTGTGGCAAAATGGCTTAAGGACAACAAAGTCAAGGTATTGGAGTGGCCATCACAAAGCCCTGACCTCAATCCTATAGACAATTTGTGGGCAGAACTGAAAAAGCATGTGCGAGCAAGGAGACCTACAAACCTGTCAGGAGGAATGGGCCAAAATTCACCCAACTTATTGTGGGAAGCTTGTGGAAGGCTACCCGAAATGTTTGACCCAAGTTAAACAATTTAAAGGCAATATTACCAAATACTAATTGAGTGTATGTAAACATCTGACCCACTGGGAATATGATGAAAGAAATATAAGCTGAAATAAATAATTCTCTCTACTATTATTTTGACATGTCCCATTCTTAAAGTAAAGTGGTAATCCTAACTGACCTAAAAAAGGGAATTCTTTCTAGGATTAAATGTCAGGAATTGTGAAAAACTGAGTTTAAATGTATTTGGCTAAGGTGTATGTAAACTTCTGACTTCAACTGTATGTGGTGTGATAATTGCATTGTTTGCGCTATGACCTGTTAGTTCATATGCCTTGCCTCTGTGACATATAGGCCTAAGGCTGAGACAATAAGAAGACACAGTGGCAGAATAAATTCAACCACACCTTTGTTTCATCACAAAACCGGAGAGCAACCTCTGTCCGGTGAAGTCGACAAAGCATATTGCATTTAACAAACAGTTACATGAGCTACAGCATGGTCAAGCAAATACATTTTTCTGAATTAGAAGTTGCACAAGTACCACAAGTTGCAAAGAAAACAGGAGCTGCCTCCACTATTCCATCACCATTTCAACTTTAAAATGTCAACATCAACAAATCACCTATGATTAGTCAAATACAGTTACAACTAAAAGACACCAAAAACAATTTAGTCCAATCAATGTAAGCTAAATATGATGTGGTTGTCGATGGTTCTGATTTCTCTGTGTTTTGCATGCGTTCGTGCAAGTAGAACAAATATGTTGACTCCCCCTACTTGTAGAGAAACGCCAATGCCATCCTCCTCTTTCATGTTGCCCGAAAATGTTCTATGACTGTAATACAGTACACACTTTTATTTTTTGTTGTCCAAGGCTACCTGGCTGAAATGCTTGCTCACTAGCCTAACTTCCTTTCATGGGCAACGTTAGCTAGTAAACGTTAGCCTTCTATATGTACAGTATCTACATATTTAACTTCCATCCACTCAGGCCAGGGGCACATAGTATGAATTTATGGTTGGATCGGAACCGGAGGACAACAGCACAACGAGATGTAACAATTCAAGTTGTTTCTATAAATTACGTATTGCTCTCGATGTGATGTGACTGGAGTGAAGCCAAATCCAAGCTGGCTTCATTTGACACTTTTTTTTGGTGCGCCAGGACCATTCACAGTTGAGCTCACTCAGTTTAACTCAATGCTGATTGAATATTATTTTATACTTTTTTTATCAGGGAGGCCAAATGCTTGCTGGCTTCCCTTTTTATCAATGTTACGGGCGGCAACAATGTCATACTCTTTTTGACCAGACAGCGTCAGATAAATGGCCTACACATACAGAGACAGAGGGGCGCTGTTTCGCTCCCTCTCATGTTTTCTCCAGTGAGATATATTCAGCCTTTTGTGAATTGAAGAACAATTATGAAACACAAGAGACGAAAGATACATTGTTTTAAACTTTTTTTTCTCTTTTTTTCTTGGTCAATCTTTTGGGGAAGCATGGTTTCCCTTGCCATCCATGAATACATGCCACTGCTCCATCCCTGATCCTGAGTCAGGGGCCTGGTGGGTGTCAGGGGGGTGAGGCCCCCCTGTTTGCTCATGGGATCAACCAGGATCATCTGTTGCTGACTAGGCGCTCTACCTCCAGGTGAGTCTGATTAGCTCTCTATGGAAGAGGCGTAGGAGGCGGGGTCAAGGCATGGCAGCTCAGATTACCTTGGAAGAAGAAGAGAATGAGAAATAAGAGAGAAAAGAGGCGTTTGTCCCTCTCAAACCCTCAAACAAGCAGTTGTGGACTAACGAGGGTGAAATTTGACAGATGTCAGGAGAGGTCTCAATTTCCCCCTCAAATCAGCATGACACCTGGCCCTGGTCTTTAATTGGTCGAGACACATCACCTAATCCGCGGGTAGGTTGGCTCCTCGAAACCTCGGAGCGGCGTTGCCCTTAAGCTCCATTCGTCACTGAGGCAGACAAAAGCGGGAAATGAAAAGAGTCAAAGGAGGGCCTCTGCTTTCAGCTCTAATCCAATTAGAAAGCTGTTGAGCATCCTGAGTATAGTTTCACGTCCCTTAAAAGTACACATGAACTCTGGGCACCTCGGTGACCTTTGGTGATCTCGGAGAATGGCATCTTGTTAGAGGCACAGCGGGTCCCCCTCGCTTGATCTTCATCTGACCAGGAGGGGTGTGAGAAGGATTACTGTCTGTCCCTTCCAATGCTACAATAACGGTATCATCATCCAAAATAGGAACGGGTCTATGGCTGCATTTAGACAGCCTGCCCAATTCTGATATTTTTTCCACCAATTTGTCTTTTGACCAATTACATCAGATCTTTCACATCAGATCTTTTTTTTTGAGCTGTTCTAAGAGTGTTGGAGATCTCCTGATAGTTGTGTAATGGCACAGTGTTTGTTTTTAACTTAAGTGCAATTAACTATTTTGAATACTCTTACGTAAACACAACAAGACAACAGAGCCACTTTGGTGTTAAACAAGTATTTTACAGCACTTCAGGGATTCTGTGGTGTGTGTGTGCGTGTTTGTGTGTGTGTGTGGGGGGGGTCTAATTTATTCAAATTTCTTTGTAAACAGGGTTATTATTGCCTTAGGTGAATACATTGAAAGTAAATACATCAATATTTATTATTGCTTTTATATATTTATTATTGCTCTCCATTCTCCCTTTGTAATATTTAAAGCTGGCAGGCGCTACATACTGTACCAGTCAAAGACAAAGTAAGATAAAACTTTTACTTTGTGATTTGAGAGTACTATTCAAACTATCATCAACTTGTTGAGAAGTGTCCGGCCAAAGACCATTGGCCCAAGAAATAGGTCCTAAATGTTTCCCTAAAGGGGGGCACTTTCTGGGTCTTATAATATTCCCAGCTAGTGATCAAACAATGAAATACACTGCTCAAAAAAATTAAGGGAACACTTAAACAACACAATGTAACTCCAAGTCAATCACAGTTCTGTGAAATCAAACTGTCCACTTAGGAAGCAACACTGATTGACAATAAATTTCACATGATGTTGTGCAAATGGAATAGACAACAGGTGGAAATTATAGGCAATTAGCAAGACACCCCCAATAAAGGAGTGGTTCTGCAGGTGGGGACCACAGACCACTTCTCCGTTTCTATGCTTCCTGGCTGATGTTTTGGTCACTTTTGAATGCTGGCGGTGCTTTCACTCTAGTGGTAGCATGAGACGGAGTCTACAACCCACACAAGTGGCTCAGGTAGTGCAGCTCATCCAGGATGGCACATCAATGCGAGCTGTGGCAAGAAGGTTTGCTGTGTCTGTCAGCGTAGTGTCCAGAGCATGGAGGCGCTACCAGGAGACAGGCCAGTAGATCAGGAGACGTGGAGGAGGCTATAGGAGGGCAACAACCCAGCAGCAGGACCGCTACCTCCTTCTTTGTGCAAGGAGGAGCAGGAGGAGCACTGCCAGAGCCCTGCAAAATTACCTCCAGCAGGCCACAAATGTGCATGTGTCTGCTCAAACGGTCAGAAACAGACTCCATGAGGGTGGTATGAGGGCCCGACGTCCACAGGTGGGGGTTGTGCTTACAGCCCAACACTGTGCAGGACGCTTCGCATTTGCCGGAGAACACCAAGATTGGCAAATTCGCCACTGGCGCCCTGTGCTCTTCACAGATGAAAGCAGGTTCACACTGAGCACATGTGACAGACGTGACAGAGTCTGGAGACGCCGTGGAGAATGTTCTGCTGCCTGCAACATCCTCCAGCATGACCGGTTTGGCGGTGGGTCAGTCATGGTGTGGGGTGGCATTTCTTTGGGGGGCCGCACAGCCCTCCATGTGCTCGCCAGAGGTAGCCTGACTGCCATTAGGTACCGAGATGAGATCCTCAGACCCCTTGTGAGACCATATGCTGGTGCGGTTGGCCCTGGGTTCCTCCTAATGCAAGACAATGCTAGACCTCATGTGGCTGGAGTGTGTCAGCAGTTCCTGCAAGAGGAAGGCATTGATGCTATGGACTGGCCCGCCCGTTCCCCAGACCTGAATCCAATTGAGCACATCTGGGACATCATGTCTCGCTCCATCCACCAACGCCACGTTGCACCACAGACTGTCCAGGAGTTGGCGGATGCTTTAGTCCAGGTCTGGGAGGAGATCCCTCAGGAGACCATCCGCCACCTCATCAGGAACATGCCCAGGCATTGTAGAGAGGTCATACAGGCACCTGGAGGCCACACACACTACTGAGCCTCATTTTGACTTGTTTTAAGGACATTACATCAAAGTTGGATCAGCCTGTAGTGTGGTTTTCCACTTTAATTTTGAGTGTGACTCCAAATCCATGGGTTGATAAATTGGATTTCCATTGATTATTTTTGTGTGATTTTGTTGTCAGCACATTCAACTATGTAAAGAAAAAAGTATTTAATAAGATTATTTCATTCATTCAGATCTAGGATGTGTTATTTTAGTGTTCCCTTTATTTTTTTGAGCAGTGTATAATCAGCGGCCCCAGTCTACTTCACATAAAAACCTGTTCCCTAATATAAAGATCATTTCTTGGAATATTAAAGCAGCATATCATCTTATGAATATTTCATTTATCTCCACCTTTAATAATACAAAAATGAAGAATAGAACATTTCCTCCTATAGATTACCACTATCTGTGCTATTGTACATCACACATTGAATTACAAGCCAGAATACTTTAGGTACTGCTAAATAGCACTGCACTCTGTGATGACTTGGGGCCTCTTGACTAAATTACATTCGCCTGCGTTAAGAGAAACATTCCCAACACAAGCCCATATTATGTACAGTGTAGCTGGTTGAGAATGAGAGGGTAGTATCTTGTTAGACATGTTGCTATTAGGGATATTTGGTGGATCACTCCGAGAATGGAGCTCAACATAAAGCAGCGTTGGGATTGCCAGTTTGCAATGATGAATCATTTGACTTACATTGATTTAAACACCACAAAATCCACTGTGGCATTTATGACCTGCAAACAAATGCAAACAAGCTAGCATGGTAATCAAAATGGATAGGAATCTCACAACTCTGTTTGACAGTGCTAGGTGTCTCTGTTTCTAGATGGATCTCATCAGTTATTAGGAGGCAGAGAAATATTTAATTTAGGTGTGAAGACTGGAAGAACCCTGTACATATTTGAATGCTAACCTAAAAATAATTACCGGACATAATAGGCATGCAAATTGACTTTGCAGACATGGCAACCCTCTTGGATACAGGCTTGCAGCAGTACTCCATTAGTACTGTATTTTATCCCTTGTAGCCATGTTTCATTTCCTCTGTCGTTATTGTTATTATCGTCTGTTGAATGTCTCTGTTTGCCACTGTGATGAGGTGTATAATTGTGTGCCAATCCCTAAGAAAAAAGCACACTCTTAATTATTCCGGTATCATAGTTATGCTGGCAATTAACGCTTGACTTCACAATTATATACTCCATTTGATTGCTTTTATTGGCGGGATACAATAGGTTGTTTGCTACCGTCACCAAGCGACGCATAGTTATCTAGAGTAGAGGCAATGTCAAGGTTGAATAGTGTGCTAACAGGAGATACAAGTGGATGCTTCTCATCAGCGTTGCCATACGCAATAAAATAGATGGTGCGCAATACATGCAAAACTCCTACATACAGTTCATACATATTTAAATACCTTTAAAAAAATGAGTGGCCAGGGTAAGTTGCAATGGCAGAGTAAGCCAATGAGTCATGCTACTGAAGACTTGATCCCTGCATGGAAATCCCCTCCCTCTCAAATGACGTCATTACACAGTTGAAATTGGTCAGAATCTTTAACACCTTCGAACATATGTATCTCATGGACTTTGTGTCTATTATGGGAAATCCAATTTCTTATGTGAAATCGTTTGATGTGGATAAAAATCTTGTAAAAAAAAATCCTGATTTACACCTGAACATAAACTAATGGTGTTTAAGGGAAGTCCAAAATGGTTGCGAGACTGTGCCGGCTAGTATAACCCAAACCTGAACATACCTATGCCTTTTATAAATGTTAACCTGATAAGTAAGTGACACTGTTTATATGTTGCTTTAATTTAATTCAGACCTAATTATACTGTGGTATACACCTGGCACTTGCATCCCACTACCACATTCCAGTATGTTTAATGTCTTTGGCTCTGGCATCAAAGGCTCGATTTGATGGTATTTGGCATTGAGCTGCCTTGGCTGAAACTTAAATTAGATTAGAATGGGATACATTAAAAAAGTATCCCTCTTGATCTCCACATAACAGGATATTCTAAGTACTTTCAACGTCAGAACCAACACCCAACCAAAATGATGAACATGTTGAGATTAGTAGGAAAGGCTGTGAAAACATGTGACTTCTAAATTGTGCCAAAACCCGGCTAAACAAAAAAGAAAAACCTTTAAGGTTGATATACAGTAGGAAAGACAAGAAGTCATATGTTAGCACTTTAGCTAAGTTCCCTTGCGTGCACTCTTATGGATCGTTTTAAGTCACTTTCTATGGATTCCCTATTATATCGTATCAATTACTTTATGCTATAGCCATTCAAACCACTTTTAGCTAACATCCAAAAGAACAGAGCATCTCAGAGGCTACAGTCCACCACACCACGTTGGCTGAAACCTGACATGAATGCTGTTTGCTTGCCAATGTTATTACAGGCCAAATTGGGTTCAGATATTGCTAGTCAGCACACCAGATACTGAATTCAATAAAACACTTTCTTTATACCTGATCGTGGAGGCGAAACAGACAAGTGAAGGGTATGAGCCAACATTCAAATATAAACAAGATCAATACACACGGTTCACAGATGTGCATTTACATTGTTTACGAACTACCTCATGTTCTATCCCACTCCTATTTATTGTCATATAAATGGATAGGGACTGGGGCTTAAAAGTGCTCTAAGGGGAGGTTTGTGCTACTGTAGTGTAGCCAAATTAAATTCTCTATCTAGTTTAATGAGTGGTTGAAATGTTGAAGTTAGTTGGCTTGACCCAAAGATTTAATTGCTAGGGAGCAAAAAAGTTGATGCTCCCCTCAGAACGTTTTTCAACAATAACTTGGAGCGATAAAGTGTCTGTGTGATAAAATGGCAGCCTGTACATAAACATTTGGGGTCAGGTGCTGCCACAGACCAGAGCCGAGTCCTGGGGCACAAGGCTCAAGCCAGGAGTTAGGTCAAGCTTTAAAGAAAGACTTTCATCCTAATGTTTTGTATGCAGGTTGTAACTAATAATTAAAAATGCAACATTCTTACCTTTTTTTTGGTTAAACTGAGATAAAATGTGAAATAACTTATCTCATCATCATGTATATTTATCCTCTAGCATATGTTTCATATTGCCTGCTGTGGCAAAATGAGTTATCTTCTCAAATAATAATGCAATTAGACTCGAATTTGAGCATTGATCGTGATGTAGAATGTGGTTACAAAGTTTCACAGTAGCTTACCTAAAACCCAACAACAAAACACAAAATGACCTCTGAAATGTGGGCTCCTTGAGCATTTGTCACAACGCATGGCCGTTAAACACAGGCACCAGTCACAACCCATGCACCAGAACATACATCAGACCGCAGCGTGGACATCAAACATCAAATTACACCGCCCAGTATGAGACATATAGATAACCCTGATGTCAGTAGGAATCCAATCTAAATCTAAATTGTGCCCCCCCCCCCCCCTCTCTTGATTAGTTCTCCAATAAAATACATTTCCTGGCTCCCGTTTTCTATTTTAGGTCTGTTTATTTCCCCACTGGTATTTGGCAATAGGCCCCTCACTGGACTCCATCTCAGTGGCCCCAGTCGGTGCTCTGTCTGCTTGCTATGCTTCTGCCAAGTCTGAAGCATCTCCCCTCTCTCTGCCCCCGACCATGCCCAATGATTACATTGGCCCCTCAGTGAGCTTTTTCAATATGCACTGGAGGTCAGTCCTTTGTGTCCACTCCAACCAGAACAAAATGAGGGGAGCGATTTATCAAAACTGTGCTACTTTTTACTTCACGGACCTAAACAGGAGCAATGTCGTGCATGGCATTAGCAAAAAAATATGTCAGCTTCAGTGAATTCTTGCTCTCAAAGGAATTGTGGCACTAGTCAATTTCTTCTTCACTCTCTTCTAGCTTGTTCATGCCCTGTTATCACAAGTAGACAATCTCAAGGAAAAGACTGGAGCAAATATCTACAGATTTATGTTAACATTTGGGCTTTAGCGCCTACTTCACACTTAAAAACCATTATCTGTATATTCTTACCATGGTTTAAATGTGCTATATTAAACTTAGCTCAGTGAGTCGTTTTCCCTTGCTTGTCATAATACTACCCATTACTATGTTTTAGTGTAATTGCAAGTCAGTAGAAGGTATTTTATCCAAATAGAACAGTGTCTTCTGTGATACCCGGACAACACATAAATAAGTATGTGGAGGTATTGTATCTTCTTTATCTCTCCATTTACGATGGAAAGAAAAGGGTTAAATGCCACTAATCCTCTGTCTCCAAGTGGAGGTCTTGACAATAGGTAGCTTGTTTATCTTCCGTTCTACACACCTTAGATATATCTCCAACAGCAAGGTCTCTGTGCAATCTCTTTTCAGAGAAGGAAGTGTGACAAGTTGGCATGTGGCCGTAATTGACTATTTCACATATAAAGTTTAGTCAAATGGAAATGGGCCATCTCAGGATGTTTTCCAGCAAAATTACCTAATTTACTGTATTGACATGATTGACCTCTGGGAGGGGGAAAGGGATTCCTGTGACCTCGGGCCAGTAAACATATGAGAGGATCAATACTACAAAGTCAGAGTTCACTCTGCTCCCTGCCGAGGTTGATTGTGGAATGAACTCTATTAAAAGTTTCCAAAGCCGAAAAGTCAAACATTATTTGGTTCTGATGCAGGAGAGTGCTAGCAGGAAAACCCAAAGGCACATTGATAGTAATGGAGTTTGTCTGTGTCACTTTAATTGGAGGTGCACCCAATTCAATAACTGCAGGGAGCACTATGTGGCTGGAATTTTGTAAAGGGAGCAGGCGCTCCAAGATTAAAGGCTTGATTAACTGGGAACTTCAGTAAAGGTTACACACTGTCCAACCCATGAACCCACAGTCTGGCAACATGTGCTTACAAATTGACAGCCGTGTTTTTAAGTTGTTTTCCACTTCACCGCCGAAACTTCCTGACACTCCCAGGAAAAAGTATGTGTTGGAACTCATTCATTAAAGGTCCAATGCAGCCGTTTTTGTCTCAATATCAAATCATTTCTGGGTAACAAGGAAATACCTTGCTGTGATTGTTTTAAAATAAAATGGTCAAAAAGAAACAAAAATAGCTGCTTAGCAAAGAGCAATTTTTCAAGCAAGAATTTTGCTAGAATTTTGAGTCTGCACAACTCTGCCAGGACCTAGGATCAAGGGAGACACTCAAGTGTTGTAGTACTATATCTCTTGACACAATGATGAAAATAATCTTGGCCCTCCTATGTTGAACATAATAAACGGCTCTTTATCCAAACTCACTAAAAGTGGCAGTAATAAAGCCTCTCTTGAAAAAGCCAAACCTTGACCCAGAAAATATAAAAAACTATCGGCCTATATCAAATCTTCCATTCCTCCCCCCAAAAAATTAAAAGCTGTTGCGCAGCAACTCACTGCCTTCCTGAAGACAAACAATGTATACGAAATGCTTCAGTCTGGTTTTAGACCCCATCATAGCACTGAGACTGTACTTGTGAAGGTGGCAAATGACCTTTTAATGGCGTCAGACCGAGGCTCTGCATCTGTCCTCGTGCTCCTAGACCTTAGTGCTGCTTTTGATACCATCGATCACCACATTCTTTTGGAGAGATTGGAAACCCAAATTGGTCTACACGGACAAGTTCTGGCTTGGTTTAGATCTTATCTGTCGGAAAGATATCAGTTTGTTTCTGTGAGTGGTTTGTCCTCTGACAAATCAACTGTAAATTTCGGTGTTCCTCAAGGTTCCATTTTAGGACCGCTATTGTTTTCACTATATATTTTACCTCTTGGGGATGTTATTGGAAAACATAATGTTAACTTTCACTGCTATGCAGATGACACACAGCTGTACATTTCAATGAAACATGGTGAAGCCCCAAAATTGCCCTCGCTAGAAGCCTGTGTTTCAGACATAAGGAAGTGGATGGCTGCTTTTATACTCGGACAAAACAGAGATGCTTGTTCTAGGTCCCAAGAAACAAAGAGATCTTCTGTTGAATCTGACAATTAATCTTGATGGTTGTACAGTCGTCTCAAATAAAACTGTGAAGGACCTCGGCGTTACTCTGGACCCTGATCTCTCTTTTGAAGAACATATCAAGACTCTTTCAAGGACAGCTTTTTTCCATCTACGTAACATTGCAAAAATCAAAAACTTTCTGTCCAAAAATGATGCAGAAAAATGTATCCATGCTTTTGTTACTTCTAGGTTAGACTACTGCAATGCTCTACTTTCCGGCTACCCGGATAAAGCACTAAATAAACTTCAGTTAGTGCTAAATACGGCTGCTAGTTTCCTGACTAGAACCAAAAAATGTGATCATATTACTCCAGTGCTAGCCTCCCTACACTGGCTTCCTGTTAAGGCAAGGGCTGATTTCAAGGTTTTACTGCTAACCTACAAAGCATTACATGGGCTTGCTCCTACCTATCTTTCCGATTTGGTCCTGCTATACATACCTACACGTACGCTACGGTCACAAAACGCAGGCCTCCTAATTGTCCCTAGAATTTCTAAGCAAATAGCTGGAGGCAGGGCTTTCTCCTATAGAGCTCCATTCTTATGGAAGGGTCTGTCTATCCATGTGAGAGACGCAGACTCAGTCTCAACCTTTAAGTCTTTACTGAAGACTCATCTCTTCAGTAGGTCATATGATTGAGTGTAGTCTGGCCCAGGAGTGTGAAGGTGAACGGAAAGGCTCTGGAGCAACGAACCGCCCTTGCTGTCTCTGCCTGGCCGGTTCCCCTCTCTCTACTGGGATTCTCTGCCTCTAACCCTATTACAGAGGCTGAGTCACTGGCTTACTGGTGCTCTTCCATGCCGTCCCTAGGAGGGGTGCGTCACTTGAGTGGGTTGAGTCACTCACGTGGTCTTCCTGTCTGGGTTGGCACCCCCCCTTGGGTTGTGCCGTGGCGGAGATCTTTGTGGGCCATACTCGGCCTTGTCTCAGGATGTTAAGTTGGTGGTAAGTTGGTGTGAATTTAAGTATGCTCTCTCTAATTCTTTCTTTCTCTCGGAGGACCTGAGCCCTAGGACCATGCCTCAGGACTACCTGGCATGATGACTCCTTGCTGTCCCCAGTCCACCTGGCCATGCGGCTGCTCCAGTTTCAACTGTTCTGCATGCGGCTATGGAACCCTGACCTGTTCACCGGACGTGCTACCTTTCCCAGACCTGCTGTTTTCAACTCTCTAGAGACAGCAGGAGCGGTAGAGATACTCTCAATGATCGGCTATGAAAAGCCAACTGACATTTACTCCTGAGGTGCTGACTTGTTGCACCCTCGACAACTGCTGTGATTATTAGACCATGCTGGTCATTTATGAACATTTGAACATCTTGGCCATGTTCTGTTATAATCTCTACCTGGCACAGCCAGAAGAGGATTGGCCACCCCTCATAGCCTGGTTCCTCTCTAGATTTCTTCCTAGGTTCTGGCCTTTCTAGGGAGTTTTTCCTAGCCACCGTGCTTCTACAACTGCATTGCTTGCTGTTTGGGGTTTTAGGCTGGGTTTTTGTACAGCACTTTGATATATCAGCTGATGTAAGAAGGGCTATATAAATACATTTGATTTGATTTGCTAGCACTGTCTGGGAGTGGTCTGATTGGGGTGGGGACAACTGAAAATGTTGTTGTTATTTGCAGCGATGTTTGGAATTCTTTCTTATGGGTTTATTAACTAATTTACAGACTGGTGATGTCACCAGGCAGCCAAAAACTCCATCCCACCAAAACAGGCTAAGATTTCAGGTATTTTTTTTCAAACAGCTCTTACACTAAAAGGGCATTATAATCATTTTCAAAATGTTACTGTAATATTCCAACCTCATAGTAGTCAAATATAGAACACAAGTAAATCACGTTTTTGACTGCATTGGGCCTTTAAAACAAAGCATGTACTAATGTATACAGTTAGAAGAATACACTTGTTTGGCCTTTGGTTAGTAACCCACCACAAAATGTCAACATCGTTCTGTAGATAATTTTAGTAAGATGAAGAATTTGGGATCTACAACTTGTACAATTTGCACATTAATTAAATATTATACACCGAGTGCATAAACACTAGGAACACATGCTCTTTCCATGACATAGACTGACCAGGTGAATCAAGATGTCACCTGTTAAATCCACTTCAATCAGTGTAGATGAAGGGGAGGATACAGGTTAAATAAGAATTTTTTAAGCCTTGAGACAATTTAGACATGGGTTGTGTATGTGTGCCATTCAGAGCTTGAATAGGCAAGACAAAATATTTAAGTGCCTTTGAACAGTGTATAGTAGTAGGTGCCAGGCACACTGGTTTGAGTATGTCAAGAACTGCAACACTGCTGGATTTCTCCATGTGCATCAAGAATGGTCCACCACCCAAAGGACATTCAGACAACTTGACACAATTGTGGGAAGCATTGGAGTCAACATGGGCCAGCATCCCTGTGGAACGCTTTCAACACCTTGTAGAGTCCATGTTTTGATTTGATGTTCCAACGAATTGAGGATGTTCTGAGGGCAAAAGAGGGTGCAACTCAATATTAGGAAGGTGTTCCTAATGTTTTGTACACTGTGTAAATCAGAGGTACAATTTTGAAATCATAGTGGCATGTGGCCCTTGGAATATTCCTTCTATAGAATAGTTACTGTACTGTAGTCTATATTTGTGGGGGAACAAAGCCTCCAGTATACAGGTAGGCTACGAACACACACATTTTCACATGAATGAAGGGCATATTTGATTTGATTTGATTTGATATGGAATGAAATTAGGCCTATAGTCACCACAGCAGTTCTATGCGATTTGATTGTAAGACAGGGGATGTAATTGCATTCAATGATGCATTCCCACCAAGCCACAGCTTCACAGTGGCCTCATCTGTCACCTCTCCCTCCCTCTATCCCCATCCCCTAGCCAAGACTCACTTTTCCTCTATTTACCCAGATAAAGCTTTAATGGGTCTCTTTGTACCATTGACAGCCACTCAGCCATGCCGTCTGGCCCAGTCAACAGAAAGCTTCTTTCATCAGGAGTTAGCTTCAATTAGCCAAGTTAGTCTTTTAATGAATGTCCTCCATGACCTTCAGTCTCTGGTCCTTCTTTAAATGATTTAACTTCGTCTGATCGTTTTGCCTTAGAGTTTGCTTTTACAGTGTGTGTTGGTGTTGGTGTTGGGGTGGGGGATGAAAGGTTTTGTTTACCGACTGATAAATGGGTGTAATGGCAGTAGATACATTTTTTGGAAGGGGTGGGGTATGGGTTTGGGGATGGGGGGGTTGCATTAAAGATTTATACACTCCCCCCAGCTGTCCAAGTAGTGAAATGTCTGCTGACTGGCCTCTCATTGCTCTAGACAGATATTTTTATTTCTTTTCGCCCCTCGCTCAGTACAGATAGCCCATCGCTGTCTCTGTGTTCAGTCTGCTGGGACAGCTGGATAGGGATGATAGATAAGGAGATTCAATCGGGCGTTGCAAATCAACTTTTCCACCGGCATCTCTGGGAAGACCAGATAATACAGGTTTCTAATATCTGACCCGTCTGGCAAGAGAAGAGAAGTAGGGAGAGAAAACACATTGTGTGATTCGGCTAATAGTTCTGCCAATTGATGAGTACCTCTGCACAGTCATAAAGATGAAAGACTGTCGGCGGAGTGAAATAAATTGGGCGTATTTTGGGGTTCTTGGACCGGCTAAATTTCCTGTTTGTGTCTCGTCACCTGTCAGGTTTCATCCCCTTCCTCCTCCACTGAAAACTGTTATCGGGCTTTTCAGAAACCTTAAATGGATACTGGGTTACTTATACAGAATCAAACAGGGTTTACAGAGAGAAAACAGGACAAAGGAACAATCACATGAGGCTGGAAAAATCCATTTCTGAAACTGGAATAGGTCAGTTGAGGATTCGCGTCAGGCAAGGATATGTAATGAGTGTTGCAAAGCCTATTTCATTGAACTAGTCAGTGTCACAGCTGTAAAGGCTCATCTTCGAGTCAACATAAAAAAGACTGCTGTGTGACGTTGTGTGGTTTTCGTACCCTGTATTTTGTAGGGAGCAATTTCTGTTGAAATGTCTTGTGAAATTATTTTCAGTAGTACGGAAGTGATCGATGTGTAGGCCTACAGTATGTTCCATATGGCTATGTTGCTGTTGTTGTTTTTGTTGTTTCACATCACTGATTTATTGTGTTCAGACTTCTGAGCCATGAACATTGTGCATTGCAACGATGGTTGGTCAATAAATGTACCTAGATGCAAAATATCTGCCACAAACTTTTTTGTTGCAACATTTGACGACAAGGATGGGATAGTTGGATAGTAAAGGTGGGGCGATAGCAACACTGACAATGGATTCTATCTGGCTTGAAGGACCATAAAGTATATTGTAGCCTATGGACCACATCTAGGCTATGTTATGTTGAATAAACAAAACGTAAACATCTCGTCTTGTCTGAGAAATCTTGTCACTGGTCTTGTCTGAGTAGGGTTCAATAATAGTATGGATCTGATTCTCACAGCTCACATCATTCACAGCCTCGGTGTCTTCCTCCCGGCCCAGTTACTGCTGGGCCTTGCTGTGTCTGTCCTCGGCTCAGCTCAGTGTGACAGTGCCAGGCTCTGCACTGACCTTCCTTGATGTTACGGGCTACAGAGGAGCCAGTACAGGGGCTAACGAGACATTGACATGGTGCGATAGCCAGGGGTGCCGCACAATTATTCTAGCCTAGCGAAGAGAGCTATTTGAGAGTGTGTGTGTCTGGCTCCTGTAGTTCCCTAGCAGGCTGGCCAGACAGCAGGACTCTTCCTATTAATGATTGATGTCTGTGATTTTCTGTCAAAATACACAGGTCAGGTCCCAACACAGGGGAGCTTCATCAACATGGACTCACTCACCCAAAATTCTCTGCTTTCTGTTTTGGGGATTTGGCTTCAGAATAACATATTTTTGTCAGAGGAAAGCCTGAGATGCCCTCCTTTACTCATTTCCTCTTCAGCAGTTTAAAGAGTTTTTGTGTTTACTTTTTGTTTTTCATGCTAACTTTGAGAAAAGTCCCATATCTTATTGCGAATAACATAAATGTACAGCAAGAAGTAAGCATTGTAACTTAATACTTAGAAGAATTCAAAAGAAAATGATATAACACAACATTTATGCGTAATTTTTTTTTTTTTTAATCTTTATTTTAACAGGGAAAACAGACTGAGACCTGGATCTCTTTTACGGCTGTGCCCTGTGTAAACATGTTGACATATACAGTTTTAGGCATACAGACAAGAACATTTCAAACATACAAAACAAAGACACAATTCAACAGAAACAATCACAGATAACATCATATTGATCCTCCATAACATTTTTAAAATGGGCAAGGGACACCAGAGTGTCTAACTTAAGTTGGATCTGCAGTTTGTTCCATAAATAAGGCGCAAAGGAACTAAAGGCAGTCCTACCCAACTCTGTGGAGACCGCAGGAGTCTCTAATGTAATCCACATCTGTGATCTGGTTTTAAAATTTGTATATCTAGTGGAAATTAATGATGATATATATGGGGGTAGTTTTAAAAGAAGCGCTTTATAAATAAACAAGAGAGCATGTTGCTCTCGCCTCACAGATAGAGAGGCCCAACCCACATGTTGATAAAGGATACAGTGATGAGTTTTGTAACTATCACCCGTGATAAACCTGAGTGCACAATGGTAAATAGCATCCAGTGGTTTTAATGTGTTTGCCGATGCATGCATTTAGATAATATCACCATAATCTAAAATAGTGTCACAATTAGAAAAGTCATCTTAGTGGAGATATCTCGTTAACAGCTGTTTAGATGCATCCGCATCTGATTAACAGGAGTAATTAATGGAATAAGTCACTTAGCCATGGTGCTGATGAGTGGATGATTGAGTGTGTTTTCCCATAAACATCCAGGTGAGATGACAAAAAATGGCTTCAGTTGATCAATTAAGTACTCAGTCAAGAAACGAACTGCTGAAAAACTATGAAAATTACGTAGGCTGCAGTAGCGTCACTTACTCTTGACATTGACAAATTCATTAAATGATTTAATCAAATCCTCAGAAAAGAGGACAACACCTAATTTCTTTCAGATCAGAGCAGCAAAAAAAGCGAATGTATGCATTAATCTGAGGCGACGCAGCTGTCATCCGTTCTCTCCATCTGTCTGTCAGGTCATCCATCCATCAGCTGAAAGTCCATACTGGCTACAAGTTGGCTCATAGTTACTCCATAAAAGCGAGCGCATAGAGGAAGCCAAGCATCAAACGCTAAGGAAACAGCAATAGGGAAGTGGGGTCAGGACCCTGTGCGGCTGCCTGGGTAATAAAATAGGGATTTGTGCTGGGAATAAAAGAGAGGAGAGGTGGAGGGGATAGACTACATTTGAGCACCATCCAACAGTCAGGGAGAAAATGAAATATGGTGTAAAACAAAGCGGTACAAAAAATTACTTTTACAACATCAAAAGTTGAATCTCTTCCATCTTCCATGTTTTTCGCCCTAAAATCTCAACGATGCAAGATGTTTAACACGTTCTATTCCTTTTTCTAAGTCAGAGAGTAGCATTCCCACATCATGAGTCTCATATGCCTGCAGTTCTATGACGATTAGTGACTACGCAAAGTTTCTTACACATTTTAGCCGTCTATCAAATGTGGCTAAACATACACCCTAAAGTTTGTTTCTTCGGATTGCTTAAAGTTAATTCTGGATTGTCTGCTTGCAAAGTCTTTCTCATAGTTTTTGTTCTCATAATGTGTAGCCTATGCATTCAACATTTTAATTAAGGATAACTCTTCGACCTATATAGATAGATAGACAACACTATTACTTAAATAAAGTTGGACTACCGGTATTTGGGTCCAATGCGTCAAGTTCCTGGTAAAGTGCATAAATCAAATTAATGAATAAGGAAAAGAAGCTCTCACTTTGTTGTAAAGGGCACTTTGCTCGGTTTCATTCAAGGCTGAGCTCACCGCAACGCCTCAGCGGACCTTATGCTAGGGGGGTATTGATCTGTGTGTGTAAAGTTTCAGCCTACTGAATGTAGAAAACAGTGCTACATTCCTTAGGGCTAGTGGCTATCTAGCCACGAAACCAAAGCATTCTTCTCCCTCAATCCTCATGATAATCCTTCTGGACCCAGGTGTCTTATTTGAATCTATAATACAGGGGTATTTCGAGTCTTTGTTGAAATTCCGCAATAAAACACTGATAATATACCATATTCTACTCTTGAGTGATTTAAATTTCAGGTCTTGGGAAGAGAGGGCGTTTTAAAGACTGTCTTGATGGGTAGGTCACTTTGTTTTTCTTTGAAAATGCCTTATACAATGGGCCTCATACAATACCTCCCTCTTGCCTCCTTTCTCATTTGACATACAGTATATTCTTAACAGTGATCCATTGTGGGCCTTATGACAAGAAAATAATCTATTCGAAAAAATTTCTTTGGAACTGGAGGGGAAGAGGAACCAGAATCTAGATCAATACGGTTTCAGGAGGCTGTGAGTGTTTCTGAAACTGAATTTCCACCTTCTTCCATGTGAATTGTTTTGACCTTGATCTCAAAGGAGATGTGTCTCTCCTTCTACCCCCGGCCTCCCTACACCATGATTATCCTGTACAGTTTGAAAGATCACCTTTGTGGTGAGCGGCACTTTTCTCTGCCCCCCTCGCCACGCGTCATTATCTTGCCTATCTGGAAAAATAGAACAAAAGATGTCACCATGCAGGCATCCATAGCGCACCTTTATATTTCCTATGCACTTTTCTCTCATTATTCCCTCGGCTGTCTAAATTGCTTCTCCACGATAACTGAATTTAATTGAGAAAAATGCAGGGTGACAAAGAGTATTTTGCTGTGTTAATGGGTTGGTGTTAAAAGTCCTCGCTCTTTTAATGGCCTAGCTCTTAAAACCATCTAGGTAAAAGCGAGATAAAGATTAGAACATTTGTTCATAATCAGTTTACTGCAGATTGCTTGTGTACTGTTTCGAGGCAAGGTTTAATTCTGTTTTTAACTATCCTGCGCAACAATATCTACAATATCTTCTTTCCATTTGGATTTACAATGATACACAGGGCCACCAGACAGACCAAAGGAAACGGGCATGAACGCATTATATATTTCTGCCAAAATAAACATCCAACAGTTGTCCCCAGATGATTGTCCAATGCCAGGAAGTCATTCAGGCTTCAGTGGACAGAAACACATGTTGTGACGGTGCATGCAAAAATAGAATGATGCACCACAGCTTGAAGTCCTGCGAAAATGAAAACAAACTCGGGGCATTAGCATGTCTCAACTGTGCTTCAATCAAGGTTTTCTGTGGTTCTCTTTGCCTTTCGTGTCTCAGTGGAACTGGAGATAGATGCTGCATAAAGCCATAGTCATGTCTTCTCAGATGGATACTAGGACAACTCTCCTTCCACTCAACCTGTTCTCCTGTCCCTTTCAACCTTGCAAGTTAGCAAAACCAAAACAGAGCTTCATTAATACTTTACCTTGTTCATGCTGGGATAATAGAGATGAAATAATAAAATCACATTCATTGATATGAAGATGTATTACTCTCTTCTGTGTATCCCTGATCTGGACTGGATCCAAGGTTGGTGGATTAGTTTGGTGTGGAATATTTTGTACTCCCATTGCGTTGTATCAATTTTAGACATGAACTGTTAAAATGGTTTGCGATATGAAAAGCAGAATGAGTCAATATCATTGGTGAGGTTAAGCACATAACATTGTCAGACAGCTCCTGGCCACAGCTCACAAATAGGTTGAATTGAATTCTTTTAGAGAGAGGGGAAAAAATCCCAGATGATAGTTACATAAAAGATTTGGCATGGAATAGCCTTCTTTTGACATAGTATAGCCGTCGCTTGTGAGTCAGTTGGCATTCTCATACAATGAAAATACGTCTCAGTGTACCATATCAACGAACAAATGTGGCAAGTTATTCAAGCAATATCAACAATATCAGAGCTGTCTGCCACAATGGTGATGGAGGCAGGAACCCAAAATGCATTACATTTTCATTATGACCAAAGCAATGTGGTTCGTAGTAAAGGTGCACTTTCTGTGCACCCCATTTATTCTGAATGAAGAGGTGGCGGCTGCAGTTCAATGACCTCTTATCTGATGGTATGCCTGTCATTGAAGCCATCAGAGTGAAAGGATTAAGCCCTGGCTCATATCGATATAAGTCCTGAATGGGGACACACACACACACACACACACACACACACACACACACACACACACACACACACACACACACACACACACACACACACACACACACGTCATGCTTTCATATATGCTCTCTCTCTGTTGTTCTTTCGCTCTTTCACTCTTTCTCTCTCTATCTCTCTCTCGCTCTCATACTGTACATATTATGCATGCATGTGAACACAACGCTCTGCTGCTCCTCATACTTGTTTGAGCTGATGCAGACTGTTTCGTCAGTATGCATGCCACCAAATTTGGATTCTATTGGCTTTCTGTTACAATACTTGACCCGTGTGCCCCCCTTTTTGCTTTATCTTCAGTAAATTAGGAAATATGCTGACTTCAAGCTTGCCAATTTTCATTATTTCTTTCTTACTTGTTCTCATTTGGGGATTTAATGTGGGAATCAAGCACCGGCCAAGTTGACAATTAGATATGATTACTTTCAGATTGCATACAACTCTGGGTTAACGCCATCATTTAAAATCATATCAACATAAATTTAAATAAATATATATATTGATCAACTAGAATCTAGATAATTTTCCAATTACTCCAGTATACCTCATTTGTTAGGATTTATAAGCTATTCACAATGCCAGTATGGGAAATGTTAAGCCCAATGTTGATGTATCTGTTTCAACATACGTGATTAGAGTTGCTTGAGGCCCTGCTCTTGAACCCACCTGTTTGCTAAGAATTTCATCAGATATTACTTCTTCGACATGCATAATGTAATGTAAGTGCTTCTTTCACATGCATTGCTTGCTGTTTGGGGTTTTAAGCTGGGTTTCTGTACAGCACTTTGAGATTTCAGCTGATATACGAAGGGCTATATAAATAAATTTGATTTGATTGTTATGTCTTTACCCATCTGACTCAAGATCAGGAAAATGTACTTATGTAAAAGAAAACGGGTCAACCAATTCTCTGTCTCTGCTGTGTGTCTCTCGCCCTCTCATCCTGAAATGATTTCACCTCACTGGGGTAATGTGAGGCTCCCGAGTGGCGCAGCGGTCTAAGGCACTGCATCTCAGTACTAGGGGCATCACTACAGACACCCTGGTTTGAATCCAGGCTGTATCTCAACCGGCCATGACTGGGAGTCCCATAGGGCGGGGCACAATTGTCCTTGGTTTGGCCGGTGTAGGCCTTTCACTGTAAATAAGAATTTGTTCTTAACTGACTTGCCTGGTTAAATTTTGTGGCATTTTTGGAATGAAAGAGGAGCTTGAGGAACTCAGAGAATAGTGAGTTTTAGTGACTAAAAGCCTAGTTTGCCACCTCATGGCGCTTCTAGGCAGCTCTGTAGGAGGTTAGATCATGGGTCCCCTATTCCAGCAGAGGGAGTGATTGGGTACTGGCCTCTTGACTGAAAAGGGGGACATTTTTCATATGGACTTTTTAGATGTGCATACAGGCCCTCCATAGTACCAGAGAGGTTATCAACTTATTCAGTACATTTTACACTTTTTCAGTCATTTAGCAGACACTCTTATCCAGAGTGACTTACAGGAGCAATTAGGGTTAAGTGCCCCAGAGCAATTAGGGGTAAGTGCACATCGATTTTTCACTTAGTTTGCTCTGGGATTCAAACCAACAACCTTTTGGTTACTGGCCAAACACTCTCAACCACTAGGCTACCTGCCGCTCTACATATGGCTTCACATATGTCTTTTGTTTATTACATATGATGCTCTGTGCAGTCCAGTGGTCATATATGATAATAAGTAAATATTCTATAGTGTTACGCCCTGGATGTTAGATACGATTTTCTATGGTGCACTCTGAATTGACTATTGTGTTATGTTCCTCAAAGCAAATATTAGTAGTCCAGACAGCATTTTGTTTTAATTCACATGATTTCCCCCACAAATTCAAATCAAAGTTTATTGGTCAAGTACACAGATTTTCTCGCAGGTGCAGGGAAATGCTGGTGTTTCTAGCTCCTAATAATATCTAGCAAAACAAAACAATATGCACATAATTCCAAAAATCGAAGGTGTTGCATCTGAAGTGCAGTTTTTCCACATATCCTATTGCATCAAGGTACATATAGGTTTTAGGCCTGGTTAACCTGGTCTGGAGTGATCACTGATTTCTCCCTATTACCCTCCAAAGGATACCCATTTCTGAGCAAGACAGATTGACTAAGATAGAATGCAATGATGTCATAACTAATAACTGATTTAGTAATAATAGTAATAATAATAATGATTTACCATTCATAATTCACTTCAGCAAATCTTGGACTGTATTGGAATATTTAAGAAAACAGATATTTGCATGTGGCATTTTAATAAGTAATAACCCGTCCAAAGAGTCTTCACTGTCACGGGTCACTCTGGAACTTTCATAGCGCACACCTGACCCCTATTCCCACTGATTGTATTTGTATTTATGTGTCCTTTGTTCACTATGGTGCTGTCGATTATTGTTACAATGTCCGTTGGTGCGTGTGAGTACCTGTGCTGTGTGTTTTGGGCTTTCGTGCCCTTGTGGATTGCGCAGATGATTACGGGTGTTAAACATCGTGCGCGTGTGTTATTTATTCAAGGTACTCCTCGCTCTTTTGTTTGGGTTTCAACCCTGTGTTTTTGTTACGTGTTTGTTTGGTCTTCGTCCCCGTGCCCTTACACGCCACGCCGTAACTTGGGTGAAATAAAAACCCATATTACGCATTCCTGCGCTTGTCTCCCGATCATTCATGCCAACGTGACATTCACTTCTGAAAAGTTTGATGCACCACATACCAGTCGGTGTTTTATTTTTCATGATATTAATAACATTATGTTTTTCAAATAACTTGACATACTCAAAAGGTACAGTTGTTCAAATTGTTCACGATGGATAGATTTTTTCCCTCCAATTCTGGAGACGCAACTTTGATATGTAAACTTCCACAAAGGGCCTTGAATGTTGTTTAGATAGCAGATTGTTGATTTCTTTCATGTGGCTAACTGGTGGGAGAATTACAAAAATCAAATCAAATGTTATTTGTCACATGCACCGAATACAACGGGTGTAGACTACCGTGAAATGCTTGCTTACGAGCCCTTCCCAACAATGCATGTGACATAAGAATGAAGCTATATACCAGTACTAGATCAATGTGCAGGGTATTTGAGGAAGATACATGTATGTACAAAAAGGCAGGGTAATGTAACTAGGCATCAGGATAGATAAAACAATTGTAAAATAAAGAACAGAGTGGCAGCAATATATGAGCAATTTTTTAGCTAGCTACTTAGCTGTCTTTGTATCAAAGCTAATTGTGTAGTTTTGAGTAATTATCGAGGTTAGCTAGCCAGCTATTTTCGTCCGCCGCTCTCCTACTTAGTCAACAACTGCTAGCTAGCTAGCCTACTTCTACCGACTAGCAGCACTGTAGAAACTAATACATTACAACGGAACGATTTGATTAGTGTAGTGTTAGCTAGCTACATAGTTGTCTTTGCTGTGTTTGTATCTAAGATAATTGTGTAGTTTAGAGTAATTATTGAGGTTAGCTAGCCAGGTTAGCTAGTGTTAGCTAGCTACATAGTTGCCTTTGTATCATGATAAGGTGTAGTACTGAAACTATCGAGGTTACCTAGCCAGCTACACTTTCAAACAAAGTCAACAACGCAGCCACTGCTAGCTAGCCTACTTCACCAGCCAGCAGTACTGTATCATTTTAATCATTTTAGTCAATAAGATTTTTGCAACGTAAGCTTAACTTTCTGAACATTCGAGACGTGTAGTCCACTTGTCATTCCAATCTCCTTTGCATTAGCGTAGCCTCTTCTGTAGCCTGTCAACTATGTGTCTGTCTATCCCTGTTCTCTCCCCTCTGCACAGGCCATACAAACACTTCACACCGCGTGGCCGCTGCCACTCTAACCTGGTGGTCCCAGCGCGCACGACCCACGTGGAGTTCCAGGTCTCCGGCAGCCTCTGGAACTGCCGGTCTGCGACCAACAAGGCAGAGTTCATCTCAGCCTATGCTACCCTCCAGTCCCTCGACTTCTTGGCGCTGACGGAAACATGGATTACCACAGATAACACTGCTACTCCGACTGCTCTCTCCTCGTCTGCTCACGTGGTCTCGCACACCCCGAGAGCTTCTGGTCAGTGGGGTGGTGGCACTGGGATCCTCATCTCTC
Source organism: Salmo trutta (assembly GCF_901001165.1). Taxonomy (NCBI): domain Eukaryota; kingdom Metazoa; phylum Chordata; class Actinopteri; order Salmoniformes; family Salmonidae; genus Salmo; species Salmo trutta. The sequence goes on along the minus strand of NC_042981.1, from coordinate 39,650,715 downwards.
CCAAGTGGACATTCTCTCTTTCTCCCCTGACCCATCTGTCTATCGCCTCTTTTGAATTCCATGCTGTCACAGTTACCAGCCCTTTCAAGCTTAACATCCTCATCATTTATCGCCCTCCAGGTTCCCTTGGAGAGTTAATCAATGAGCTTGACGCCTTGATAAGTTCCTTTCCTGAGGATGGCTCACCTCTCACAGTTCTGGATGACTTTAACCTCCCCACGTCTACCTTCGACTCATTCCTCTCTGCCTCCTTTCCACTCCTCTCCTCTTTTGACCTCACCCTCTCACCTTCCCCCCCTACTCACAAGGCAGGCAATACGCTTGACCTCATCTTTACTAGATGCTGTTCTTCCACTAATCTCATTGCAACTCCCCTCCAAGTCTCCGACCACTACCTTGTATCCTTTTCCCTCTCGCTCTCATCCAACACTTCTCACTCTGCCCCTACTCGGATGGTATTGCGCCGTCCCAACCATTGCTCTCTCTCTCCCGCTACTCTCTCCTCTTCCATCCTATCATCTCTTCCCTCTGCTCAAACCTTCTCCAACCTATCTCCTGATTCTGCCTCCTCAACCCTCCTCTCCTCCCTTTCTGCATCCTTTGACTCTCTATGTCCCCTATCCTCCAGGCCGGCTCGGTCCTCCCCTCCTGCTCCGTGGCTCGACGACTCATTGCGAGCTCACAGAACAGGGCTCCGGGCAGCCGAGCGGAAATGGAGGAAAACTCGCCTCCCTGCGGACCTGGCATCCTTTCACTCCCTCCTCTCTACATTTTCCTCTTCTGTCTCTGCTGCTAAAGCCACTTTCTACCACTCTAAATTCCAAGCATCTGCCTCTAACCCTAGGAAGCTCTTTGCCACCTTCTCCTCCCTGCTGAATCCTCCTCCCCCTCCCCCCCTCCTTCTCTGTGGATGACTTCGTCAACCATTTTGAAAAGAAGGTCGACGACATCCGATCCTCGTTTGCTAAGTCAAACGACACCGCTGGTCCTGCTCACACTGCCCTACCCTGTGCTTTGACCTCTTTCTCCCCTCTCTCTCCAGATGAAATCTCGCGTCTTGTGACGGCCGGCCGCCCAACAACCTGCCCGCTTGACCCTATCCCCTCCTCTCTTCTCCAGACCATTTCCGGAGACCTTCTCCCTTACCTCACCTCGCTCATCAACTCATCCTTGACCGCTGGCTACGTCCCTTCCGTCTTCAAGAGAGCGAGAGTTGCACCCCTTCTGAAAAAACCTACACTCGATCCCTCCGATGTCAACAACTACAGACCAGTATCCCTTCTTTGTTTTCTCTCCAAAACTCTTGAACGTGCCGTCCTTGGCCAGCTCTCCTGCTGTCTCTCTCAGAATTACCTTCTTGATCCAAATCAGTCAGGTTCCAAGACTGGTCATTCAACTGAGACTGCTCTTCTCTGTGTCACGGAGGCTCTCCTCACTGCTAAAGCTAACTCTCTCTCCTCTGCTCTCATCCTTCTAGACCTATCTGCTGCCTTTGATACTGTGAACCATCAGATCCTCCTCTCCACCCTCTCCGAGTTGGACATCTCCAGCACGGCCCACGCTTGGATTGCGTCCTACCTGACAGGTCGCTCCTACCAGGTGGCGTGGCGAGAATCTGTCTCCGCACCACGTGCTCTCACCACTGGTGTCCCCCAGGGCTCTGTTCTAGGCACTCTCCTATTCTCGCTATACACCAAGTCACTTGGCTCTGTCATATCCTCACATGGTCTCTCCTATCATTGCTATGCAGACGACACACAATTAATCTTCTCCTTTCCCCCTTCTGATAACCAGGTGGCGAATCGCATCTCTGCATGTCTGGCAGACATATCAGTGTGGATGACGGATCACCACCTCAAGCTGAACCTCGGCAAGACGGAGCTGCTCTTCCGCCCGGGGAAGGACTGCCCGTTCCATGATCTCGCCATCACGGTTGACAACTCCATTGTGTCTTCCTCCCAGAGTGCTAAGAACCTTGGCGTGACCCTGGACAACACCTTGTCATTCTCCACTAACATCAAGGCGTTGACCCGATCCTGTAGGTTCATGCTCTACAACATTCGCAGAGTACGACCCTGCCTCACACAGGAAGCGGCGCAGGTCCTAATCCAGGCACTTGTCATCTCCCGTCTGGATTACTGCAACTCGCTATTGGCTGGGCTCCCTGCCTGTGCCATTAAACCCCTACAACTCATCCAGAACGCCGCAGCCCATCTGGTGTTCAACCTTCCCAAGTTCTCTCACGTCACCCCGCTCCTCCACTCTCTCCACTGGCTTCCAGTTGAAGCTCGCATCCGCTACAAGACCATGGTGCTTGCCTACGGAGCTGTGAGGGGAACGGCACCTCCGTACCTTCAGGCTCTGATCAGGCCCTACACCCAAACAAGAGCACTGCGTTCATCCACCTCTGGCCTGCTCGCCTCCCTACCTCTGAGGAAGCACAGTTCCCGCTCAGCCCAGTCAAAACTGTTCGCTGCTCTGGCACCCCAATGGTGGAACAAACTCCCTCACGACGCCAGGACAGCGGAGTCAATCCCCACCTTCCGGAGACACCTGAAACCCCACCTCTTTAAGGAATACCTAGGATAGGATAAAGTAATCCTTCTAACCCCCCCCCCTAAAATATTTAGATGCACTATTGTAAAGTGGTTGTTCCACTGGATATCATAAGGTGAATGCACCAATTTGTAAGTTGCTCTGGATAAGAGCGTCTGCTAAATGACTTAAATGTAAATGTAAAATGATGAGTGTGTGTGTGTTGTGTCTTTGGGTGTGTATGTGAATGTGTGTGGGTTTTGTGTGAGAGTGTCAGCATAGTGTATATACACTGAGTGTACAATACATTTGTTATAATATTATATTGTTTGCCCTTAGAACATCCTCAATTCATTGGGGCATGGACTACAAAGTGTCAAAAGCGTTCTACAGGGATGCTCACCCATGTTGACTCCAATGCTTCCCACAGTTTTGTCAAGTTGGCTGGATGTCCTTTGGGTGGTGAACTATTGTTGATACAAACTGTCACGACACAAGGGGAGACCCAGATGCAGACACAGGAGGCAGATGGTTTAAGCTCTGGTATTTATTATAATCCAAGGGATAGACAAAAGGCAGGTCGGGGACAGGCAAGCGTTCATAGCCAGGGCAGAGTCCAAAACGGTACAGGGCGGCAGGCAGGCTCGAGGTCAGGGGCAGGCAGAGTGGTCAGGTAGGCGGGCTCAGTCAGGACAGGCAAGGGTCAAAACCAGGAGGACGAGAAAAAGAGAGACTGGGAAAAACAGGAGCTGAGAAAAAAAATGCTGGTTGACTTGGCAAACAAGACGATCTGGCTCAGACAGACAGAAAACACAGGTATAAATACCCAGAGGATAAGATGGGCAACACCTGGAGGGGCGGTGGAGACAAGCACAAGTGAAACAGATCAGGGTGTGACACAAACAGGTAACTGTTGAGCGTGAAAAACACAGCAGCATTGCAGTTCTTATTCAGAGCGACATGCAGGAGTAATTAGGGTTAAGTGTCTTGCTCAAGGGCACATTGTCAGATTTTTCACCTAGTCAGCTCTGGGATTCGAACCAGCAACATTTTGGTTACTGGCCAAATGCTCTTAAACACTAGGCTACCTGTCGCCCTACATATGGCTTCACAAATGGTTTTTGTTTATTACATATGATGTTCTGTACGGTACAGAACGAGTCAAATCCAAGATGGCATAGCAGTAAGTGTCACGGGTGTTGTAGGGATTGGACCAAAACGCAGCGGGAATATGTATACTCATCTTCTTTTTTATTGAAGAAGGAAAACAAAAATAAACACGTATACAAAAACAATGACGAAACAGTCTTGTAAGGCTACTAGGTTATACAAAGAACAACTACCCACAAAAATCCCATGAAAAACACCCCTACTAAATAGGACCTTCAATTAGAGGCAACGAGGAACAGCTGCCTCCAATTGAAGGTCAAAACAATAAACTAGACATAGAAATAGAAAAACTAGAAAATAGAACATAGAAAAACAAAACATAGAACACAACCCAAAAACCCTGACAACACAAAACAAACACACCCCTGCCACGTCCTGACCAAACTACAATAACAATTAACCCCTTATACTGGTCAGGACGTGACAGTACCCCCCCAAAGGTGCAGAACCCGGATGCACCTTAAACAAAACACAAAAATAACCCCAAAACAAAAATAATCCCAAACTAAAGGGAGGGTGGCCACCGTCACCGACGGTTCTTGTGCTACACCTCCCCCTCCCCAACCTCCTACTACGGAGGTGGCTCAGGCTCCGGCCTTACCCCCCAACCTAACCTGTCCACCCCCGCTAACTGTTTATTATATTTTACCCTTCCCGAAGTCTCTGGACTAAGGCGCATCGCTGAAGACCTCGAGCTGATGCGCGTCGCTGGAGACCTCGGGCTGATGCGCGTCGTTAGAGACCTCGGGCTGATGCGCGTCGCTGGAGACCTCGGGCTGATGCGGGTTGATGGAGACCTCGGGCTGATGCGCGTCGCTGGAGACCTCGGACTGGAGGGCGACTCTGGGAGCTCCGGTTCTGGACTGGAGGGCGACTCTGGCTGCGCCGGTTCCGGACTGGAGGGCGACTCTGGCTGCGCCGGTTCCGGACTGGAGGGCGACTCTGGCTGCGCCGGTTCCGGACTGGAGGGCGACTCTGGCTGCGCCGGTTCCGGACTGGAGGGCGACTCTGGCTGCGCCGGTTCCGGACTGGAGGGCGACTCTGGCTGCGCCGGTTCCGGACTGGAGGGCGACTCTGGCTGCGCCGGTTCCGGACTGGAGGGCGACTCTGGCTGCGCCGGTTCCGGACTGGAGGGCCGTCTCTGTCGGTTCCGGACTGTGGGCCGTCTCTGTCGGTTCCGGACTGTGGGCCGTCTCTGTCGGTTCCGGACTGTGGGCCGTCTCTGTCGGTTCCGGACTGTGGGCCGTCTCTGCCGGCTCCGGACTGTGGGCCGTCTCTGCCGGCTCCGGACTGTGGGCCATCTCTAGACGGGGCACTGTTGCCGGACGCTCTGGACGGGGCACTGTTGCCGGACACTCTGGACGGGGCACTGTTGCCGGAAGCTCTGGACGGGGACTGCGCACTGAAAGCCTGACGCGTGGGGCTGGCTTAGGAGGCGCCAGACTAGGGACACGCTCCACAGGGCTAGTGCGAGGAGCAGGAGCAAGACGAGCTGGACTTGGCTGACGCACTGGAGGCCTGGTGCATGGGGCTGATACTGGAGGTACCAGAGTGGAGACACGCACCCCAAGGCTAGTGCGAGGAGCGGGAACAGGACGTACTAGACTGGGCTGACGCACTGGAGGCCTGGTGCGTGGTGCTGGCTTTGGAGGCGCCAGACTAGAGACACGCACCTCAGGGCTAGTGCGAGGAGCAGGAACTGGATACACCGGGCCATGAGTAGGCACTGGAGGTCTGGAGCGCACCGCCTGCACAACCCGTCCTGGCTGGATGGTAACAGTAGCCCTGCACGAGCAGAGTGCTGGCACAGGGCGAACTGGGCTGTGCAGAGGCCTGATGGCTGCCGTGCGTAGAGCAGGCGTAGGGTAGCCTGGGCCTAGGAGGCGCACTGGTGGCCAGATGTGCTGCGCAGGCATCCTCCTTCCAGGCTGGATGCCCACTCTAGCACGGCACTTGCGAGGGGCTGGGATCGCCCGCACCGGACTGTGCGTGCGCACGGACGAGATCGTGCACACTTCCGCAAACACCGGCGCTCTCCTCACCACACGCTCCCCATAATAAGCACGGGGAGTTGGCTTAGGGCTCACCCTTGGCCCAGCCAAACTACCTGTGTGCCCCCCCCCACTAAAAAATTATTGGGGGTGCCTCTCAGGCTTCCTTGCCAGCCGTATTCCCGCATAGCGTCCCCGGTCCTCTTCAGCCTTCCTCCATGGTGACTCACCCGCCAGTATCTCCTCTCTCCTGGCTGCCTCCACCTGTTCCCATGGGAGGCGATCCCTTCCGGCCAGGATCTCTTCCCACGTGTAGGATCCCTTGCTGTTCAGGATGTCCTCCCATGTCCAGTCCTCTTTACAGCTCTGCTGCCGCTCCTTCCTCCGCTGCTTGGTCCGTTGGTGGTGGGTAGTACTGTCACGGGTGTCGTAGGGATTGGACCAAAACGCAGCGGGAATATGTATACTCATCTTCTTTTTTATTGAAGAAGGAAAACAAAAATAAACACGTATACAAAAACGACTTAACAGTCCTGTAAGGCTACTAAGCTATACAAAGAACAACTACCCACAAAAACCCCATGAAAAACACCCCTACTAAATAGGACCTTCAATTAGAGGCAACGAGGAACAGCTGCCTCCAATTGAAGGTCAAAACAATAAACTAGACATAGAATAGAAAAACTAGAAAATAGAAATACAAAACATAGAACACAACCCAAAAACCCCGATAACACAAAACAAACACACCCCTGCCACGTCCTGACCAAACTACAACAACAAATAACCCCTTATACTGGTCAGGACGTCACAGTAAGACTCTTTTTCTAATTTTTTTGTATATGTTTGAAGTATATTTCAAACCCTTTTTATCCATTTTCGAAGGAAATATACCTTCCTGCAACCTGCCTCACTCAATGTGGTATGGATCTGCAATTTTTTAGACATAACTGGAACCTCCATCAGAAGCTAGCCATCAGTAGCTAGACAGCTAATTAGCTACTTGCTATATAGTCATTGTTAGCACCTGCTAGCAGTCTTCACATTTAGCTTAGACACCAGCCGCTTTAGCCCGGATAATACTTGCCAGTCTGCACAGCGCGATATCAGCCTTGAGCGTATCGGACTGCTTTCTTCCACTACATCACCGGATTCCTGCCGTAAGCTCTGGACCATTACACCGGATTATCGCAGCTAGTTAGCTGCTACTGAGTGGCTATTGTGGCTAACATCCTTGTCCAGAAGCAAGCACCAGTTAGCCTCGAGCTAGCCTCAAGCTAGGCCCATCTCCCGGCTAGCCAACGAAGTACACCAACTACAATACCTCTCTTGCCAATTGGCCTGGACCCTTTGTCGACACGGAGCCCAGCCAATCCATCACGACTGGACTGCTGACGTAATTCGGTCGATGTGCTCTCAACCGGCCTCTGTGTCGTGGATGTCGGTGAAGACCCATCTGCTAGCCCCGGCCCACTAGCTTTCTGAACGCCGTGTCTCCCGCTCGCCTAGAGTAGTAACGACTAGCGGCTCCCTGTTTCATCTATTGCTGCTTATTGGACCCTATGATTACTCGGCTACACAGCTGATGCCTGCTGGACTGTTAATTAACACGATACTTCATTTTGTTTATCTGTCGGCCCCAGCCTCGAACTCAGACCCTGTGTGTAACTAACTGACCCTCTCTGCCCATTCATCGCCATTTACCCATTGTTTTCTTAGCTGTTTACCCACTGTTGTCTTATCCGTTGTCTTAGCTCTCCCAATCAATGCCTGTGATTGCTTTATGCCTCTCTCTTATGTCAATATGCCTTGTATACTGTTGTTTAGGGTAGCTCTCATTGTTTTATTTTACTGCGGAGCCCCTAGTCCCGCTCAACACGCCTTAGATAGTTCCTTTGTCCCACCCCCACACATGCAGAGACCTCACCTAGCTTAACTGGCGCCTCCAGAAATGCAACCTCTCTCATCGTCACTCAATGCCTAGGTTTACCTCCGCTGTACTCGCACCCTACCATACCCGTCTGTACATTATGCCCTGAATCTATCCTACCATGCCCAGAAATCTGCTCCTTTTATTCTCTGTTCCCAATGCACTAGACGACCATTTCTTATAGTCTTTAGCCGTACCCTCATCCTACTCCTGTTCTGTTCCTCTGGTGATGTAGAGGTTAACCCAGGCCCTGTGTGTCCCCAGGCACTCTCATTTGTTGACTTCTTTAAAGGGGGCGGAGTTGCAATCTACTGCAGAGACAGCCTTCAGAGTTCTGTCATACTATCCAGGTCTATGCCCCTCAGCCCCCAGCTGTGCCTCAGCCCCCCATCTATCTTCAGAGTTCGTACTGTTAGGTGACCTAAACTGGCACATGCTTAAAACCTGTTGGGGCTAGGGGGCAGTATTTGCACGGCCGGATAAAAAACGTACTCGATTTAAACTGGTTACTACTCTTGCCCAGAAACGAGAATATGCATATAATTAGTAGATTTGGATAGAAAACACTAAAGTTTCTAAAACTGTTTGAATGGTGTCTGTGAGTATAACAGAACTCATATGGCAGGCCAAAACCTGAGAAGATTCCATACAGGAAGTGCCCTGTCTGAAAATTTGTTCTCCTTCTGTGGCATCTCTATCGAAAATACAGCATCTCTGCTGTAACGTGACATTTTCTAAGGCTTCCATTGGCTCTCAGAAGGCGCCAGAAAGTGTAATGGGGTGTCTGCAGTCTCTGGGCGAAGTACAGCAGCTCTGTTTGTGAGTGGTCAGGCTGGGAACAGTGACATGAGAATTCGCATTTTTTTTTCAGCCTTTGAATGAATGCAACGTCGCCCGGTTGGAATATTATCGTTATTTTACGTGAAAAATAGCATAAAAATTGATTTTAAACAGTGTTTGACATGCTTCGAAGTACGGTAATGGAATATTTTGAAATCTTTTGTCACGAAATGCGCTCGCGCGTCACCCTTCGGATACTGACCTGAATGCACGAACAAAACGGAGCTATTTGAATATAACTACGGATTATTTGGAACCAAAACAACATTTGTTGTTGAAGTAGAAGTCCTGGGAGTGCATTCTGACGAAGAACAGCAAAGGTAATCCAATCTTTCTTATAGTAAATCTGAGTTTGGTGAGGGCCAAACTTGGTGGGTGTCAAATTAGCTAGCCTGTGATGGCCGAGTTATGTACTCAGAATATTGCAAAATGTGCTTTCGCCGAAAAGCTATTTTAAAATCTGACACCGCGATTGCATAAAGGAGTTCTGTATCTATAATTCTTAAAATAATTGTTATGTTTTTTGTGAACGTTAATCATGAGTAATTTAGTAAATTCACCGGAAGTTTGCGGTGGGTATGCTAGTTCTGAACATCACATGCTAATGTAAAAAGCTGTTTTTTGATATAAATATGAACTTGATTGAACAAAACATGCATGTATTGTATAACATAATATCCTAGGAGTGTCATCTGATGAAGATCAAAGGTTAGTGCTGCATTTAGCTGTGGTTTTGTTTTTTGTGACATATATGTTTGCTTTGAAAATGGCTTTGTGATTATTTTTGGCAGTGTACTCTCCTGACAATCTAATGTTTTGCTTTCGCTGTAAAGCCTTTTTGAAATCGGACAATGTGGTTAGATTAATGAGAGTCTTGTCTTTAAAATGGTGTAAAATAGTCATATGTTTGAGAAATTGAAGTTATAGCATTTTTGAGGTGTTTGTATTTCGTGCCACGCAATTCCACTGGCTGTTGACTAGGGTGGGACGCAAACGTCCCACCTAGCCCATAGAAGTTAAACTGCTCTGGCTACTACCTAGTTCTGCTCTCCTGCATCTGACTTCCCTGCCACCAGTTACGCACCCCTTTACAGAATCCCACACCCACATATGGAGTCAGCAGGAGCAGGTGCCCCTGGTATAGGGGTCGAGGAGCGTGTCCAGGAGCAAGCAGCGATGATCCACCATCTCGGCGCTGCCATGGACCGTGTTGTCCAAACCATGGACCGCTGGGAGAGATAGGGAGTTCGTCCAGCGCCTCCCCCAGCACAACCAGGGCCTCCACTACTCGCCTCCCCTTCACCCGTTCCAAGTGGGAATCGTCTCGTCCTTCCCCGGGAGTACGACAGGACGGCTGCACGCTGCCAGGGTTTCCTATTGCAGCTAGAGCTCTACCTGGCAACCGTCCACCTGGCTCCTTCGGGCCGTGAGAGTGTGTCCGCCTGCGTCTCGTGCCTCTCAGGGAAAGCCCTGGAGTGGGCCAGGGAGGTTAACACCCCGACCGTCCTACAATCTAAGCTAGATCTCACACAAATGCTCAATCTCACACAAATGATCAAGGAACCTACCAGGTACAACCCTAAACCAGCGATCACTGCCACATTGCCAGTGTCCATTAATGGTCCGCGGTCAAACGACCATCCCTCATCACTGTCAAACGCTCCCTAAAACACTTCGGCAAGCTGGCCTTTCTAATCGACCTGGCCCGGGTATCCTGGAAGGATATTGACCTCATCCCGTCAGCAGAGGATGCCTGGTTGTTCTTTAAAAGTGCTTTCCTCACCATCTTAAATAAGCATGCCACTTTCAAAAAATGTTGAACTAAGAACAGACATAGCCCTTGGTTCACTCCAGACTTGACTGCCCTTGACCAGCACAAAAACGGCGTACTGCAATAGCATCGAATAGTCCCCGCGATATGCAATTTTTCAGGGAAGTCAGGAACCAATATACAGTCAGTTAGGAAAGCAAAGGCTAGCATTTTCAAACAGAAATTTGCATCCCGCAGCACTAATTCCCAAAGGTTTTTGGACATTGTAAAGTCCATGGAGAATAAGGGCACCTCCTCCCAGCTGCCCACTGCACTGAGGCTAGGAAACACTGTCACCACCGATAAATACATGATAATCAAGAATTTCAATAAGCATTTCTCTACAGCTGGCCATGCTTTCCACTTGGGTACCCCAACCTCAACCCCGGCCAACAGCTCTGCACCCCCCGAAGCAACTGGTCAAAGCCCCCCCGCTTCTCCTTCACCCAAATCCAGATAGCTGATGTTCTGAAAGAGCTGCAAAATCTGTATCCCTACAAATCAGCTGGGCTAGACAATCTGGACCCTCTCTTCCAAAATGTATCCGCCGCCATTGTTGAAACCCCTATTACTAGTCTGTTCAACCTCTCTTTTATATCGTCTGAGATTCCTAAAAATTGGAAAGCGGCTGCGGTCATCCCCCTCTTCAAAGGAGGAGACACTCTAAACCTAAACTGTTACAGACCTATATCCATCTTGCCCTGCGTTCCTAAAGTCTTCGAAAGCCAAATTAACAGATCACCGACCATTTCGAATCCCACCGTACCTTCTCCGCTATGTAATCCGGTTTCCGAGCTGATCACGGGAGCACCTCAGCCACGCTCAAGGTCCTAAAAGATATCATAACCACCATCGATAAAAGACAGTACTGTGCAGCCGTCTTCATCGACCTGGCCAAGGCTTTCAACTCTGTCAATCACCACATTCTTATCGGCAGACTGTCATGACTGTCCTGATCAGGTCAGGGTACAGGAGACCACCACCCTACAGATTATCTCCCAAACCCCCAACAGAGGAGGAGAGATCTAGGGGTCTGAAGATGTGGGGGTTTTATGACACCTCATGCCCATAATACAGAGAAATTCCTTTGTCCTAACAATGGAGAACTGGCCTCAGAACCTTAAACATGCAATAAAGGGACTTTGGAACAATGGTTTCCGTCAGCCACAATGGTGGTTATGACGAAAAGTGGAATATTAAAATGTATGTAACTTTTGTATTTGTTTTTAAAGGTTAAGAGATGACGTTATTATGAAAACATTGTACCTTTAAGAGTTTTCCCAGTATATGCCTGATGTTTATACATTGTACGCTGTTTGGAAAATATCCAAATCAAACAGAATGTTTTGATAAAGATGAAATGTGAAGTTAGTGTCTAAAATCGGATTTTTAGCCAAATCTAAGCCTTGCCCCCTTGACTTGGTCCGCCCAGAGAATCGCCCTAAAGGCTGTTACACCCACTTCTGACCCGAGGGTATAAGACAGGAGAGTGAAGAATTAACATAGAAGACTATTGACCCCAAGCTGCAGCCAAGGTCTAACAAAGTCGACGAACCCCAAAACGAAACACAAGGTTGAAGACAAAGAAACGGACGAGTAGCTGTGTCTAAGCGGGTGAATTCAAGCCGAACCACCCAGCCTCCACTCTCCATTGAATCGTGGTATCGACACCATTCGAGCCGAAGCTGTGAGCTCTGAGCTACAGAGCTGTCTGTCCTCAGAAGACCCCTTTCCGATCAAGGGTGAGGGATCAGACCACTTAGCCAAGAAGGACACTGACATCGTGAGGACAACCAGAGAGTTGCGCCGGAGAAGTGCGTCATTTAGAAGCCTAAACGACCCACGCGGAGCTTCCCACCTGAGAACTACAACACGTAATTACATCATTATATTCTGACCCATAAGAGCGGCAGTTCGGGGCAAGGCTAATTTTAAATAAGCATGGCTGACAAATGAACCCAAATGTATATTTCTCTCGTGTACTTCCTTTCTTTCTCTCTCTTTAAAATCCCCATTTTGGGTAACAAGCGCCATAGTGTGTTGGCCCGTTATACTAAGTCCTAATCAATAGCTAGACTGTGTTTTGTGTATGTGCATTTTTATCATCATTTTAGCTTGCTAGTAAATAAATAATCAACTAAGATTGGTGTGGTAAATTCAGTGGTAAAGCCCGGGTCCGTGCAGATTCCCGGATTATACGACTTTCAGATTATGAGACTGTAGAGGAAATTGATTAATTTAGCGACTGTTGTAATCGATATTCTGATATCCTTTGAGTTAATTTGGGAAATAGAAACTCAATCAAAACAATGTTCCCATGGTGCCCCAGGTTAATGAGTTAATAATTGCTTGATTCATTGCTTAATTCATTTAATCACGTAATTATAAACCGTTAATCATTCGATGAGCAACAGTCGTCACATTAACTAATACAACGTCACGACAAGACTCAACAGCCTTGGTTTCTCTAATGACTACCTAGCCTGGTTCACTAACTACTTCTCAGATAGAGTTCAGTGTGTCAAATCAGAGGACTTGTTGTCCGGACCTCTGGCAGTCTCTATGGGAGTGCCACAGGGTTCATTTCACAGGCCAACTCTTATCTCTGTATATATCAATGATGTTGCTCTTGCTGCGGGTGATTCTTTGATCCACCTCTACGCAGACGACACCATTCTGCATACATCTGGCCCTTCTTTGGACACTGTGTTAACAAACCTCCAAACAAGCTTCAATCCCATACAACACTCCTTCAGTGGCCTCCAACTGCTCTTAAATGCATGCTCTTCAACCGATCGCTGCCAGCACCAGCCCGCCCGACTTGCATAACTACTCTGGATGGTTCTGAGTTAGAAAATGTGGACAACTATAAATGCCTACAGTTGAAGTCAGAAGTTTACATACACTTAGGTTGGAGTCATTAAATCTTGTTTTTCAACCACTTCACAAATTTCTTGTTAACTTCTTATGGACAGTAGCGTTTCACCTGGCCAACATCCGGTGAAATTGCAGAGCGCGAAATTCAAACTACAGTATTATAAATATTTAACTTTCATAAAATCACAAGTGTAATACATCAAAATAAAGCGTAACTTCTTATTAATCCAGCCGTGGTGTCAGATTTCAAAAAGGCTTTACGGTGAAAGCAAACCATGCATCTGAGGACAGCGCCCCGCATACAAACACATGAAAACATATTTCAACCAGGCAGGTGCGACACGAAAGTCAGAAATAGCGATATAAAAAAGGCCTTACCTTTGATGATTTTCTTCTGTTGGCACTCCAAAAGGTCCCAGTTACATCATAAATGGTCCTTTTGTTCGATAATGTCCTTCTTTATATCCATAAAAACTCAGTTTAGCTGGCGCGCTTCAGTCAATAATCCACCCAGTTTCCCTCCATCAAAATGCATACAAAATGAATCCCAAACATTACTAATAAACTTTTCCAAACAAGTCTAACAACGTTTATAATCAAACCTTAGGTACCCAAATACGTAAATAAACGATGAAATTTAAGACGGAGAATCGTTGTTGTCTTTCCCGGAGAAAAATACCAAAGAACGCGCTCTCTTCCACAAGCTTGGAAACACTACAGCCAAAATGGGAGCCACCTAGAAAAACAATTTCTGGCTCATTTTTCCAAAAACCAGCCTGAAACTCTTTCTAAAGACTGTTGACATCTAGTGGAAGCCCTAGGAACTGCAATCTGGGAGGACTTGGCCTTATAATAAAAGTGATAGCCATTAAAAATAGAGGTAGGCTGAATTTTTTTGGAGGGGGGGCTGGTTTGTCCTCGGGGTTTCGCCTGCCATATCAGTTCTGTTATACTCACAGACATTATTTTAACAGTTTTAGAAACTTTAGAGTGTTTCCTAAGCTAGGATATGCATATATCCTAATTATATGCATATCCTAGCTTCTGGGCCTGAGTAACAGGCAGTTTACTTTGGGCACGCTTTTCATCCGGACATCAAAATACTGCCCCCTACCCAAGAGAGGTTAACAAACTAGTTTTAGGAAGTCGGTTAGGACATATACTTTGTGCATGGCACAAGTCATTTTTCCAACAATTGTTTACAGACCTGTGGATGTATTTCAAGGCCTACCTTCAGTGCCTCTTTGCTTGACATCATTTGAAAATCAAATGAAATCAGCCAAGACCTCTTGTAGAATTGAGAATTGTAGAAATTGTAGACCACAAGTTTGGTTCATTTTTTGGGAGCAATTTCCAAACGCCTGAAGGTACCACATTTATCTGTACAAACAATAATACTCAAGTTTAAACACCAATGGAACCACTCAGCCATCATACCACTCAGGAAGGAGACGCGTTCTGTCTCCTAGAGATGAACGTACTATGGTGCGAAAAGTGCAAATCAATCCCAGAACAACAGCAAAGGACCTTGTGAAGATGCTGGAGGAAACAGGTACAAAAGTATCTAAATCCACAGGAAAACAAGTCCTATATCGACATAACCTGAAAGTCCGCTCAGCAAGGAAGAAGCCACTGCTCCATACCGCCATAAAACAGCCAGACTACGGTTTGCAGCTGCACATGGGGATAAAGATCGTACTTTTTAGAGAAATGTCCTCTGGTCTGATGAAACAAGAAGAGAACTGTTTGGCCATAATGACCATTTGGAGGAAAAAGGGGGAGGCTTGCAAGCTGAAGAACACCATCCCAATTGTGAAGCACAGGGGTGGCAGCATCATGTTGTGGGGTTGCTTCGCTGCAGGAGGGACTGGTGCACTTCACAAAATAGATGGCATCATGAGGTAGGAAAATGATGTGGATATATTGAAGCAACATCTCAAGACATCAGTCAGGAAGTTAAAGCTTGGTCGCAAATGGGTCTTCCAAATGGACAATGACCCCAAGCATACTTCCAAAGTTGTGGCAAAATGGTTTAAGGACAACAAAGTCAAGGTATTGGAGTGCCCATCATAAAGCCCTGACCTAAATCACTAGAAAATGTGTGGGCAGAACTGAAAAAGCGTGTGTGAGCAAGGAGGCCTACAAACCTGACTCAGTTACAGCAGCTCTGTCAGGAGGAATGTGCCAAAATTCACCCAACTTATTGTGGGAAGCTTGTGGAAGGCTACCTGAAATGTTTGACCCAAGTTCAACAATTTAAAGGCAATGCTACCAAATACTAATTGAGTGTATGTAAACTTCTGACCCACTGGGAATGTGATGAAAGAAATAAAAGCTGAAATAAATAATTCTCTCTACTATTATTCTGACATTTCACATTCTTAAAATAAAGTGGTGATCCTAACTGACGTAAGACAGGGAATTTTTACTATGATTAAATATCAGGAAGTGTGAAAAACTGAGTTGAAATGTATTTTGCTAAGATGTATGTAATCTTCCGACTTCAACTGTAGGTGTCTGGTTAGACTATAAACTCGCCTTCCAGACTCATATTAAGCATCTCCAATCCAAAATTAAATCTAGAATCGGCTTCCTATTTCATGCTGCCAAACATACCCTCGTAAAACTGACTATCCTACCAATCCTTGACTTCGGCGATGTCATTTACAAAATAGCCTCCAACGCTCTACTCAGCAAATTGGATGCAGTCTATCACAGTGCCGTCTGTTTTGTCACCAAAGCCCCATATACTACCCACCACTGCGACCTGTATGCTCTCGTTGGCTGGTCCTCGCAACATATTAGTCGCCAAATCCACTGGGTCCAGGTCATCTATAAGTCTTTGCTAGGTAAATATCCACCTTATCTCAGCTCACTGGTCACCATAGCAACACCCACCCGTAGCACGCGCTCCAGCAGGTATATTTCACTGGTCATCCCCAAAGCCAAGCCGCATTTCCTTCCAGTTCTCTGCTGCTAATGACTGAGACGAATTGCAAAAATCACTGAAGTTGGCGACTTATATCTCCCTCTCTAACTTTAAGCGTCAGCTGTCAGAGCAGCTTACCGATCGCTGCACCTGTACACAGCCCATCTGTAAATAGCCCATCCAACCAACTACCTACCTCATCCCCATATTTGTTTTTGTTTTTCTGCTCTTTTGCACATCCTCATCTGCACATATATCACTCCAGTGTAAATTGCTAAATTGTAATTACTTTGCCACTATGGCCTATTCAGTGCCTTACCTCCTTACTTCATTTGCACAGATTTTTCTATTGTGTTATTGACTGTACGTTTGTTCATCCCATGTGTTTTTGTTGCACTGCTTTGCTTTATCTTGGCCAGGTCGCAGTTGTAACTGAGAACTTGTTCTCAACTGGCCTACCTGGTTAAATAAAGGTGAAATAAGACATTTTAAAATACATGATAATAAGTAAATATTCTATAGTGTTTCGCCCTGGATGTTAGATACAATTGGTGGACTCTGAATTTACTATTGTGTTATGTTCCTCAAAGCATACTTCCCACAGTTGTCACATTGGCTGGATGTCCTTTGGGTGGTGAACCATTCTTGATACACACAGGAAACAGTTGAGAGTGCAGCGTTGCAGTTCTTGACACACTCAAACCGGTGTGCCTGGCACCTACTACCATACCCCGTTCAAAGGTACTTAAATCTTTTGTCTTGCCCATTCATCCTCTGAATGACACACAAACACAATCCATGTCTCAATTGTCTCGAGACTTAAAAATAATTATTTAACCTGTCTCCTCCCCTTCATCTACACTGAAAAAGATTTAACAGGTGACGTCAATAAGGGATCATAGCTTTCACCTGGATTCACCTGGTCAGTCTGTCATGGAAAGAGCAGGTGTTCCTAATGTTTTGTATGCTCTGTGTATAGTCTTGATGTGCAGTCAGTGCAAGATAGGGTCAATGCAGATATTTCCGTAGGGATTTCTTAATTGTAGGTTAAAAAGATTGGCCATAATGTAACTTAGAGATGCCATGTTGAGTATATCCTCAGGGAAAATTATTTTACACGATTTAATCAGATTTAAGAGGACAAAGTTCATATCAACACAGACTATACACAGGAGAGCATAGCAGTACTGCAGTATACACTATAATATGATTCTTCCACTGGGCTTTGTGGCAAGGACTTCAAGCTTTAAGTCACTCGCTGAAACCCCATGAGCTACCCAGTGAGCAGCACTCATGTCCCTGGGTTTTCAAATGCTAATGACGAGTGGCGCTGAAAGCCTCAAATTGGGACATGCAATTCATCCTGTGGTGTTTGGTGAGGCCTAGTTCATGTTGGAAAGGTTGGGGTCCTTCCCCTTCCCCCTTCTAGTCTTTTGTGTGCTGTCGAAATAGGCACAGATGTTCGTCTCGCCTCACACAGGGCCACTCTCCCCCTAATCGCCACCCTGTATGTGTACGGCTTGCACCTGCCCAACAGCTCTCTCTCTTTCTCTCTTTATCTCTCTCTCCGCTGAATTAAGGTCTTGCCTGATGTCTCCCAATATCGGCTATTTCTCAGGCGCCTGATTCTTAAAACATTGAACTAAGGATTGGGGGATGAAGGGAGGAGAGGGGTGGGTGGAAGAGGAGGTGGTGGGGGTAATCTTTTGTTAGTGTGGGGAGACAATCTGGAGACAATTTGGAACATAACACCCATGTATCAGCTCAGCCAAACCTCAATGCTGATGGTGCCTTTGGGTTGCCCCCCTCTTTAGAGTTGGTAGATGGATGTGAGAGTAGGAGGCCTTAGAAATGGGACCAAAGTGCAGTTTCATATGCATCTCCCGTAGTGTGGTGTGATTTGTTCATCTCGAAATAGTGCTTTCAAACTGTGTCCGGATATTCGTCCTTGCAGTTCAACGTTTTGTCACCATAGGTTTCTTGGAAACAATTTGTATGCTTTTAACTTGATTTCTTTGGGAGAAAAATAATTACCTTGAAATGAAATCACCGCAGGTGCAAGCAGCTCAATGTAACTTTTGCTTTAGCTTGAACTAATGTAAGGGAAGGTGAACTCAAATGAATCTATTCTAACCCCATACATGAGGGCAATACACACTCAATGCTAACTTGCCAATGCATTGATTTTGACAATTCTATAAAGCACTGCTTCAGTTAGAATCATTTATTATAGCGTGCAAAGATTTTCTCTATTCCAATGTTCCACCCAAGTACTTTCTAATTATGAAGTTGGGCTCTTACTTTCTGTTTTACATTTATATTTGCCTCTGTTGTTGAGCACTCTCCTCGTGCAGAGAGGCTATGCATACAAAGGTGCAGAGACCTATTTGGGTTGCTTCCATTTGCAAAGAGGAAGACTTCCCAACCCAGTCTCATGATTTCCACAGTACCATTTAGAAGGACACTCCATATGTTTTTACCCCCAGTTTGGCAGATATTGTCAACATTTTGGACCAAGTAAAGCCTGACTGACCAGTTGAGGATAAAACCAATATTTTCCTTTACTCTACTGAGTCTCTGCTTAGTCCTCAGCTAGAGGAAAGGAGTTCTAAGAATTGTCTCTACTCTTTCTCTCAACTCAGATCCATTTAATGCAATATTCAGCCTGTGTCAAGTTGAGGAAGTGATGATCGCTCTCTGAGGTCTCTGGTTCTCTGCTCTTTATTTTAGCAACGTTCTCGAAGTGTAGGCAGCTTAAGTCGACTGACACGCCTGTGATGTGTTGTGACAGTTTTATGGTTCTCTGGAGGACCCCTCTTTACTGCACGTCTTCGCTGAGTGCGGTGTACCGTAATCATCACAACTTAACCACAACCTTGGCCCTAACTAGGGTACTGACGCTGTGATGCAACATGGGGGGGGGGGAGGGAGGGAGAGGTCACATATTTGATTTTCAAGCAGATGCACATCAGCCTCTTTGCACTTAGGCTACCTCCTCCATAACCCACACTTCCACAAATAACTTTAGTGATCCTTACTTTCTTGATTTAATCGGGCATCGGAGTGGAGGTTTGTCACGAAATGCACTGCTGCAGGAAAAGTGTATTACCCCATAAACTCAAGTTGATAACTGCCTCAAAACTTCAAAACCTCAACATTTAACTTTCACAAGAAACAGTCAAATCAATAATGACTTGGATCGTTGAAAGAAAGAGAAAAACACAATCTTCAACCGACAGTACTGAGTTGTCAACACGAGTGCAAGTACCAGCACATTCGACCACAGGCTTTAGTAGACTTCTCTAGTCAGTTCTGTTTGATAATGCGGGCGCAGAGCCATTAAAACTAGGTCAGTGACCTCACGATCAGATATTATTGCGCTAATGGTGTTTTCTAAAGCAAGAAATAGACCTCTGATCTTTTCACCTATTACTACCTGTCAGGGAAATGAGATTGAGGCTGTAATCTCATATACATATCTTGGAATTTTAATTGATGACGGCCTCTTTTAAATTTAATATTCAACAGTTTACAAAAAAATTGAAGTTGAAGTTGGGATTTTATTTTAGGAATAAGACCTGTTTTTCTTTTGAAGCCAGAAGGAGGCTAGTATCAGCTACATTTAGGCCTGTACTAGACTATGGGGATATTTTTACCATGCAGCATTGATATTTATTTTAAACTGCAAAACCCTTACGCACCACTGCACTTTATATACCAGGGTTGTCTGGCCTTCTCTAGTCATTCGTTGGCTCAGTCACTGGTATACTTTTATTTACAACGCCATTGTGGGTTTACTACTATTTTATTTGGGCATTTTTATTCTTCAGAAATGTGGTGGCTACTCTCCTCATTACGCGGAACTTTATCCTGCTAACTGTTCCAGTTGTCCGAACTGAATTTGGTAAAAGGGATTTTATGTACTCTTGTGCCATCAGCTTGGAACACCTTACAAAATAGTTTTAAACTGGAAGAACTTGTCCCGATTGGTGTTTTTTTAATCATTGATGAAGGCTTGAGGCGGATTCCTTGACCTGTCAATGTTTTTAATTTGCTGTTTTATGATTTTGTTATACTCCTGTGATTTCTAGGGTTTTTACTAGATTACTTGTACACAGTAAAATTTGGAGTGTTTTTTCTGGAGTTAAAATTTATTTTCCTCTCAAGTAGTGAAATTAAATAGAGTGTAATTATTACCAGCGGCCGCTAGAGTGGGAGCAAAAATACAGATTCAATTCAATTGGAGTAAAACAGCATGACCACGCCCACTAAAGTTGGTTATATTTATATTTTGCCACCATTGTCCATTTGCAAGTGTCTCGTGAATGGAAAGAGTGGACAGATCGAGAGCGTGGATCCGTCGAACATCAGAAGTCATTCACAGAACTACAGAATTTCTTCATTTCTGAACTTAATTAGAATTCCAGGTAAGTTCACTGTTATTTGTTTACTTTGTGTGCAAATTAAAACTGTTGAGCAACATTACAGCTAGCTAGCATTGTAGTGTAGGCTTACTGTTACTGCACGATTTGCATAGTCAGATGCCAATGTTAGCATCTAGCTAGAGCTAATTAGCTAGCTAGCTACAGTAACATTAAGTTACACCACTTTTAGTGGTTTATGGACAGTATGTACGCCCAGTGGATCGGTGCATCAACTGTTTTACATTTTCAACAGAGCGGTATACGCTATTATCAGTAGCTGGCGGACTTTACTGACTACTGCCAGCAGGTTAGTCAGTGCGACATGTGTTTTACTCTGAAAAGCAAGCTGTTAGCGGTAGTTGGTCTGTGCTACATGTGTGTTTCATTAAAGTTTAGAGCTATTAGACAGTTGTTAGCTGCAGGTTGGTTGGTGCGACACATGCATTTTACTCTGAACAGAGCTGATGGACAGTTTTAGAGCAGTTTGGTCATTGCAACACGTGCATTTTACTCTGAACTTTAGAGCTGTTGCAGTTTGGTCGGTGCAGACAGGTGCATTTTACTCTGAACAGAGCTGATGGACAGTTTTAGCGCAGTGTGGTGGGTGCAGACAGGTACATTTTACTCTGAACAGAGCTGATGGACAGTTTTAGCGCATTTTGGTTGGTGCAACACTTGCATTTTACTCGAAACAGAGCTGATGGACAGTTTTAGCGCAGGTTGGTGGGTGCAACACGTGCGTTTTACTCTGAACTTTAGAGCTGTTACCGGTTGATGGTTTTTAGCTGCAGTGTGGTCGGTGCAACACCTGCGTTTTACTCTGAACTTCAGAGCTAGACAATTTTTAGCTGCTGTTTGGTCGGTAAGACACGTTGCTTTTACTCTGAAAAGAGAACTGTTAGTAGGCAGTATTTAGCGGCAGGCAGGTCGATGCAACACATGTTTTACTCTAAACAGAGCACTGCTCTCTTGTAATTTGTGCATATTTGTATTAATGAGATTTAAATGAACTTTTTCTTGTCATCAAGGATGCAGGCTGTACGTGTGAAGTACAGGGATTGTCAGAAGTACATTTGTTATGAGGGGCAACTGACCTTCAAATCTTTTTTGGATTGTGGTGAGTGAAAAGTTTCAAATTTGACACAATATCCTATGGAACAACATACTTATACTGACACACTTTAAATATACTTACTTTATATTTACTGTCAAATTGATTGCCTATTTCCTTGCTGATAATGAATACAATGCAAACTTGCGCCTCCCCAAATCACAGATCAGTCAATGATTGGTTTATGTTTTGGGAGTTGTCTAATTATGCTCATCTGTAGCTGCGCTCATTGTCTTTGCTGGTCATTAATGGTTTTAAAGAATAAGTGATACTAACATTTGTATGCCGCTACAATCTCAGTGTTGATAGCTATCTGTGGTGTATTGCTGTAATACTCAGACTGCTGTTATAATAATACAGTACGTGGCAGTAGTCGACAGGCTGTAGACTGCATATAATTGGAATTGATTTGGAAAGGAGCACTAAGTCCGTTTTGGGGTTACAATGTTCACATAGAGATGACCTCTTGATTTCTGTCTTCTGTTCAGTTTTTTTCTCAAAAAAATACGCAACATATTTAATCAATAAGGTTGTGCAATCTTATTTTGTCTTCACAGTTGCCAATAAATTTGACATTCCAACCTTGGACTTAAAAGTCTATGATGAATCGAAGACTGAAGTCGATGAGGAGGTGTTTGAGTTTCTTCTAAAGAAACAAGACCTTGGTGTGCTGGAGATTTGTTTACCCCAAGACCCAAATCCTTATGGTGAATTGCTTAGAGCTTCACATTCATCCATACAGTCCTGGCTAGCCTAACACATGTTCTGAATATGTGAGACAAGCAGATATATCTGCTGATTTCTTTTCTCATTTTGATATTTTAAAATGATCTTTGTTTCTGTGCTCACCTCTCCCACCCCTTTTAGAACAGTAGTGGGCCCAATCAATTCAAAATGTTACATTTTTGCATTCTGCTTGTCATTAACAAAAGTCCTCTAATCATAATAATGGATGTTTCCACCTAAATTGTGTTATAATTACAGTGTTAATCACACCAGTTAAATGTTAACATGATTGCTAGATTTGTTGAGCTCCTCTGCAAGCAGCTCCTTATCAAAATACAGTGCAGACAATGAGGGGGACTCGGATGACACCATTATATTGCAGCATCGTGCTACAAGAAAGACAGCTGAGGATAATCGTCTATCTCATGTAAGTACTGCAAATTTCCAGTTTAAACAAATGCCAAACTTGAAGATTGAGTGATAAATGACATCAATGAAAGTTGTGAAAGGGTGATCATGGTGTGTTTTATTATACTTGCTATTTCATTGCTGTTTTAAAAGTGTTAGTTTGTTCCTTTTTTAAATTACTCCAACTTAGATGATTGAAGACATTCTGACGAACAATCCTGGAGGAGAGAGGATCATGAATGAGTATGCTCGGACAAAAAGCCTAACAGATGGCAAAAGACGCGATATGGTCAAGATATTGGTTGCACAAATGACAAGTGAACATGGGTATATGTCATATACTCATTACATACCTTACCATCTAACACAATTTTTAGCAGAAGTTGTGATTTACACATCAATACTTTTGTTCTGATCTCAAACAGTAAAGTGTGTGTGTCTAGGACAAGTCCTTCAAGGCATGTTAAAGAGGACTACTCAAAGGGCATCATTGCCTTGTTCCCAAACCTGGCCGATCCTACTAGCAAGTTTGGTTATGTAAGTACATTAAAAACGAAGTCTAACCTTTTTAACTCTCTGGGACTCTTACGCCTTACAATTTGTCCAGAATGTCAATATTTAAATTGTTTTACTGTTGGGTGACGTTTTTATTTAAACTATAGATCTGTTAACATGTCTGTATGCCCACCATCTCTGCCATCTATCCTAAGCTCAACTCTGGTGGTATAAAAGCCGTTAAGTTCTGCACTGCGAGGGTCAGACCTGTTGAATGAGCAAATCTTCATCTATGGTCGCATCTGTAGTTTTAAGGATAAAAATGAATATGAAGATAGTTTAACCTGCTCACTTAAACTGAATTATACTTTACTTTAGGAGCATTATTACAATGCAGAAGATGGGAGTGGATTTCTAGCATGGAGACTGAAATTTGTTCAAAGGGAAGCATCAGAGGGACGACAGAAGGCCATGTGTCAGTCACTGACATGTAAGGGATTTTGATTGTAGTTAGTCTCATTCATGACACATGACCAGAGAATAATTGTATGTGAACATCTGTATAAGCAAGTGTTTCTTAGTCTCTTACTCTTTTAGTATTTCTTAGCAGTAATTCTGTTTCTGAGTCAAATAAATCCTACTTTTCATCTAGTGACAGAACTGCATGCATGGCCATCCTTGCAGAGCTTCTGAGCCTTGTTTTTTATATCTTATGACACAATATTGTACACTTGTATAGAGCAGACAAACCCAGTAATCTGTAAAAGTTTCACCATGTTACAGGGGGTCCAAAAGCTGATAGAGACCCCTTCAGAGAGGAAAACTGTCCAACAACAGAAAGCCTGTGTTGTGAGGCCATTGCACTGATGAAGGATACGGCTGAGGAAGCAATTGTAAAGGAGAAGATGAAGCAGACGTTCACCTATCGCCAAAAGATGGTTCATGACCCAGTGAAGTCCTCTGAAATATTCACAGTGTTTCCAAGATTCCAAGACATAGCAGGAATGGTATGTGGATCTTCGACTGCCTTGCCATGAAACTGTCAGGACAATTGTTTTCTGTTCTACAACAGTCTG